>NW_017201428.1:0-6694 GCF_001704415.2 Capra hircus | reverse complement strand
TTCAAGGTCAAGGTCAAGGTCAAGTCAAGTTCAAATTCAAGGGCAGGCAAGGCCCAGCCCAAGCAAGGCAAGGGCAAGGCAACGCAAGGCAAGGCCAAGCCCAGGCCAAGGCAAAGGCCAAGGCCACCAAAGCGAAGCCCAAACCGTAACGCCTGACAAAAGGCAGAAGCCACTAGGCCCCTGCCGCAGAGGAAGCCACTAAAGGCAGCAAGGCCACAGAGCTCCCGACTCCCATTCCCACAGGAAGATATGAGGATAAAGGGCCTCATCCCAGCACAGCACCTGCTCCCACCACCACCCAACCCCGGCCCGCCCCCCGCAGCACTCCCCCTGAAACAACACTGTCTTCCAGAAAGAGAACGGAGAAGCCATGCGTGTTGCCAAAGGAGCAAGATGAACGAACGATGCCAGGCCCTCCGAATTTGGGCACACCTGACGCCTCGGAACCCCGGGCCTGGCCGATGGTCCCCGCCGTTCTCGGGTGGGAGGGGGGTCAACACGTTGGCGAGAGCCCTTGCCCAGGCCACCTGCAAATCCCCTGAGATGTGATCCGACCACAGGGACCGAGGGCAAACGTACTGCTTGAGGTGCTGGAGGAGCCGGACGAAGCCATGGTGGGAGAGGCACACGGGCATGCTGCAGACTGCTGGCCGAGTGGGTGGGGACCCAGCAGCTCAGGACTCTGGAAAGCGGGAGCGGCCTCGCCCCCATTGACGTCAATAAGGTTTGGGTGGGTAGATGGAGGGGGCCGCCCTGGCCTCTTTCCAAGCAGAGACCCTGGACGGAGTCCCGTGGAGTGAGTGGGCTTTTCCCGGGCACGGCTGTGCCCCGGACCGCCAAGATCCCCGTTGGGGTGGGCGGGCAGTTCGGGGCTTTGGTTTGTGGCCCTCCCTCTCAGCGGGGGGTGGGATCAATCCCGGGTGGATCAATCAGGGGCCCTCAGCAGTGCCAAGGGAGCTCACCGCCCAGGAAACGCCCCTAGGTCCCTTTGAATGGCACCAACGCCCCCTTTCCCAGCCTGCCTTGCTCTGGGATTTCCGCCTTTTCACATTCCACAGGTCCCTGGGCCTCGACTGTCCCCCTCTGGCTCCTCTGAGGCATTCTGGGACACCAGACGCTCTCTCCAGCGCCTCCACCTAGATCCCTCGCTGTCCTCGCCTCTGTTTCCCCCCTGCCCCCTCCCCAACTCCTCCGTGGGCTCTTGGCGTCCATTCCCTACAGCAGTCCCAGAGTGCCACCCCGAGGGCTTTGAGGTGCCTGGAGCCCAAGGCTCCGGACAGAGACCTGAGGGGCCAGCGTCTGGACTGGCAGCTAATGCCATTTGGGCTTTTCACGTGGAGTCTGAGGCCCGAATATCCACGGGCAACCCCCAGCGCGAGTGCCCTGGAGATACCCGACCAAGGGGACAGTGTACCCCTACTGTGGGGAAGGAGGTTCCTGTTTTCCCTGCACTGGTTCGACTTTCACGCCGAGGATCGATCACACCATGGTGGCAAGTGAATAGCCCTGAGAGAAAGCCTCATGGGAAGACTCGAGGGAAAGCCACAGATCCTTGATCCACGGACGGGAAGCGAGACACTGCTGCTACCGCTCAGGAGGAAAGCGCACCGTGCATGACCCACTCGAGCCGAGGACTGACGCCACTTGGGAGACTCCAGAAGTACGCCAAGATCCATGTCAGCACTGAGAGCAATCCTCAGGTTCCGGTCCCGACTCCACACAAGGACTTAGGCCCGGCATCGACAGGAGATGAATCCTGAGAGGGCCACTAGCACCTCGCATGGGACTGGCCTTTCCTGAGGTCACCAGAGCGGTCCCTGAGGTCTCTGTCGAAACTCGAGAGCAGCCTGCCGCAACTGGAGAAAATCCAGGAGGTTCTCCCTCCAGGCGAGATGAGGCCCATTTCCGCTGAGGCGTCTCGAGGCTAATCACAACTAAACCTCTGGAACTTCCAAAGGGTCCTTCACACCCTTGCTGCAAGTCAAGAATTCTCCGACATACCCATCTCCACTCGAGAGGAAACACGAGAGTCCCGCTCACATCCAGAGGAGCCCTTTCCTCCTCCTAGCTCTAGAAGAGGGATTCTTTACCTGGGTGATCTGGAAAGATTTCCCGGCGTTTCCGTCGCATCTCAAGAGGAGGCGCTCTCCACAGGAAAGGCGAGAGGAACTCCAGGGTCGTGCCACCATTCCAGAGTCCCCCTGTTGTGTCAGTCCATTCCAGTGAAACCTGTTTTCGCTGCACTGGCCTCGACTTTGAAGCCGAGGATGACTCACCACGGTGGCACGAGGGAAAACCCTGTGGGAAAGCCTCGTGGGAAAGCCTCGTGTGAAAGCCTCAAGGGAAAGCCACAGATCCCTTGATCCACGCGAAGGGAAGACTGACACTGCTTGCGATAGCTCGGAAGGAAAGCGCACGTGCATGCCCCCACTAGAGACGATTACTGACTCCCCTGGGGAGACTCCAGAAGACCTCAAGATCCATGTCAGCACTGGAGAGGAATACTCAGGTTCTGGCACCGACTCCACACAAGGTCTTAGGCCCGGCATCAACGGGAGAGGAATCCCGAGAGGCCCCGAGCAACTGGCATGGGGACTGGCCTTTCCTGAGGCCACCAGAGCGGGTCCCTGAGGTCCCCGTCGTAAGTCGAGAGCACCTGCCACAACTCGAGAAAATCCAGGAGGTTCTCCCCTCCAGGCAAGATGAGGCCCATTTTCGCTGAGGCGTCTCCAGGCTAATCACACCTAACCTCTGGAACTTCCACAGGGTCCTTCACACACTTGCTGCAACTCAAGAAGATCCCCGACATTCTCGTCTCCACTCGAGAGGAAGCACGAGAGTCCCGCACACATCCAGAGGAGCCCCTTTTTCCCCTCCTAGCTCAAGAGGAGGGATCCTTTCCCTGCGTGGTTGGGAAAGAATTCCCGGCGTTCCCGTCGTATCTCAAGAGCAGGCGCTCTCCACAGGAAAGGCGAGAGGAACTTCAGGGTCCTGCCACCATTCCCAGAGTCCCCCCAGATGTATCAGTCCATTCCAGAGAAACGTGTTTTCCCTGCACAGCCTCGACTTTCAAGCCGAGGATCGACTCACACCACGGTGGCACGTGGGACAGCCCTGTGGGAAAGCCGTGGGAAAGCCTCATGGGAAAGCCTCGAGGGAAAGCCACAGATCCCTAGATCCACGCGAAGGGAAGCGTGATACTGCTGCTACAGCTCGGGAGGAAAGCGAACGTGCATTCCCCCACTAGAGACGATTACTGACTCCCCTGGGGAGACTCCAGAAGTACCCCAAGATCCATGTCAGCACTGGAGAGGAAACCTCAGGTTCCGCACTGACTCCACACAAGGTCTTAGACCCAGCATCAAAGGGAGAGGAATCCCGAGAGGCCGCGAGAACTCGCATGGCGACTGCGATTCCTGAGGCACCAGAGCGGGTCCTGAGGTCCCCATCGTAAGTCGAGAGCAACTGCCGCAACTCGAGAAAATCCAGGAGGTTCTCCCTTCCATGCGAGATGAGGCCCATTTCCGCTGAGGCGTCTCGAGGCTAATCACATCTAACATCTGGAACTTCCAAAGGGTCCTTCACACCCTTGCTGCAAGTCAAGAAGTTCTCCGACATACCCATCTCCACTCGAGAGGAAGGACGAGGGTCCGCCCACATCCAGTGGAGCCCCGTTTCCGCCTCGTAGCTCGAGAAGAGGGATCCTTTCCCTTCGTATTCGGGAAAGAATTCCAGGCCTTCGCGACGCATATCAAGAGGAGGCGCTTTCAACAGGAAAGACGAGAGGAACTCCAGGGCCTTGCCAGCATTCTAAGAGTCCCCCAGATGTCTAAGTCCATTCAGGAAGAACCTGTTTTCCCTGCACTGCCTCGACGTCCACGCCGAGGATCGACTCACACCACCGTGGCACGTGGGACAGCCCTGTTGGAAAGCCTCGTGGGAAAGCCTCAATGGAAAGCGACAGATCCCTTGATCCACACGTCAGCAAGCGTGACACTGCTGCTACAGCTCGTGAGGAAATGGCAGGGGCATGCCCCACACGAGATGAGGAATGACTCCCCTGGCGAGACCACAAGTACGGAAAGATTCATGTCAGCAATGGAGAGGCATCCTCAGGGTTGGCCCCGACTCCAAAAAGGTCTTAGGCCCCGGCATCGACGGGAGAGGAATCCCGAGAGGTCCAGAGCAACTCGCTTGGGGACTGGCCTTTCCTGAGGCCACCAGAGCGGTCCCTGAGGTCCCGTCTTAAGTTGAGAGCACCTGCAACAACTCGAGAAAATCCAGGAGGTTCTCCCCTCCAGGCGAGATGAGGCCCATTTCCGCTGAGGGCGTCTCGAGGATAATCACACCTAATATCTGGAACTTCCAAAGGGTCCTTCACACCCTTGCTGCAACTCAAGAAGTTTCCCGACATACACGTCTCCACTCGAGACGAAGCACGGGAGTCCCGCCCACATCCAGAGGAGCCCCATGTCCGCCTCCTAGCTCGAGAGGAGGGATCCTTTCCCTGCGTGGTCGGGAAAGAATTCCCGGCGTTCCGTCGCAATTCAAGAGGAGGCGCTCTCCACAGAAAAAGCGAGAGGAACTCCAGGGTCGTGCCACCATTCCCAGAATCCCCCAGATGTCTCATTCCATTCCAGGGAAACCTGTTTTCCCTGCACTGCCTCGACTTTCAAGCCGAGGATCGACTCACACCACGGTGGCACCTGGGACAGCCCTGTGGGAAAGCCTTGTGAAAAGCCTCGTGGGAAAGCCTTGAGGGAAATCCACAGATCCCTTGATCCACTCGACAGGAAGAATCAAACTGCTGCTACAGCTCGGGAGGAAAGCGCACGTGCATCCCACTCGAGACGAGTACTGACTCCCCTGGGAGACACCAGAAGTACCCCAAGATCCATGTCAGCACTTGAGAGGAATCCTCAGGTTCCGGCAGCGACTCCTCACAAGGTCTTAGGCCCCGACATTGACAGGAGAGGAATCCCGAGAGGCCCCGAGCAACTCGCATGGGCAGAGACCTTTCCTGAGGCCACCAGAGCGGGTCCCTGAGGTCCCCGTCGTAAAGTCTAGAGCACCTGCCGCAACTCGAGAAAATCCAGGAGGTTCTCCCCTCCAGGCGAGATGAGGCCCATTTCCGCTGAGGCGTCTCGAGGCTAATCACACCTAAGCTCTGGAACTTTCAAAGGGTCCTTCACTCCCTTGCTGCAACTCAAGAAGTTCCCCACATACCGTCTCCACTCCAGAGGAAGCACGAGAGTCCCGCCCACATCCAGAGGAGCACCGTTTCCGCCTCCTCGCTTGAGAGGTGGGATCCTTTCCCTGCGTGATCGGGAAAAATTTCCCGGCGTTCCCGTCGCATCCCAAGAGGAGGCGCTCTCCACAGGAAAGGCGAGAGGAATTCCCGGGTCGTGACACCATTGCCAGAGTCCCACAGATGTCTCCGTGTATTCAAGGGAAACCTGTTTTCCCTACACTGCCTCGGCTTTCAAGCCGAGGATCGACTCACACACGGTAGCACGGGACAGCCTGTGGAAAAGCCTCGTGGGAAAGCTCTTGGGAAAGCCTCGTGGGAAAGCCTCGAGTGAAAGCCACAGATCCCTTGATCCACGCGAAGGGAAGCGTGACACTGCTCCTACAGCTCGGCAGGAAAGCCCAAGTGCATGCCCCCAATCTGACGAGGACTGACTCCCCTGGGGAGACTCTAGAAGTACCCTAGATCCATGTCAGCACTGGAGAGAATCCTCAGATTCCGGCAACGACTCCACACAAGGACTTAGGCCCGGCATCAACGGGAGGAATCCTAAGAGGCCCCCAACTCGCATGGGGACTGGCCTTCCCTGAGGCCACCAGAGCGGGTCCCTGTGGTCCCCGTCCTACGTGGAAAGCACCTGCCGCAACTCGAGAAAATCCAGGAGGTTCTCCCCTCCAGGCGAGATGAGGCCCATTTCCGCTGAGGCGTCTCGAGGCTAATCACACCTAACCTCTGGAACTTCCAAAGGGTACTTCACACCCTTGCTGCAACTCAAGAAGTTCCCCGACATACCCGTCTTCACTCGAGAGGAAACACGAGAGTCCCGCCCACATCCAGAGGAGCCCCGTTTCCGCCTCATAGCTCGAGAGGATTGATTCTCTCCCCTGTGTCGGGGAAAGGATTCCTGGCATTTCCACGCATCTGAACAGGAGGCGTTCTCCACAGGAAAGGCGAGAGGAATCCAGGGTCGTGCCACCATTCCCAGAGTTCCCCCAGATGTCTCAGTCCATTCCAGGGAAACCTGTTTTCCCTGCACTGCCTCGAATTTCAAGCCGAGGATCGATTCACACCACAGTGGCACGTGGGACAGCCTTGTGGGAAAGCCTCGTGGGAAGCCTCGAGGGAAAGCCACAGATCCCTTGATCCACGCGAAGGGAAGCGCGACACTGCTGCTACAGTTCGAGAGGAAAGCCCATGTGCATGCCCCCACACGAGACGAGGACTGACTCCCCTGGGGAGACTCCAGAGGTTCCCAAGATCCATGTCAGCACTGGGAGGGGAATCCTCAGGTTGCAGCAACGACTCCACAGCAAGGTCTTAGGCCCCGGCATCGACGGAGAGGAATCCGAGAGGCCCCCGTTCCTGAGGCCACCAGAGCGGGTCCCTGAGGTCCCCGTCGCAAGTCGAGAGCACCTTCTGGCAACCCGAGAAAATCCAGGAGGTGTG
>NW_017201427.1:0-6695 GCF_001704415.2 Capra hircus | reverse complement strand
CCTTCGCCTGAGGGAGAAACTTCGGTGATTATTGAGCCCATTTCGCTGAGGCGTCTCGAGGCTAATCACACCTAACCCTCTGGAACTTCCAAATGGGTCCTTCACACCCTTGCTGCAACTCAAGAAGTACCGACATACCCGTCTCCACTCGAGAGGAAGCACGTGAGTCCCGCCCACATCCAGAGGAGCCCCGTTTCAGCCCCCCTAGCTCTAGAGGAGGGATCCTTTCCCTGCGTGTCGGGAAAGAATTCCCGGCGTTCTCGTCGCATCTCAAGAGGAGGCGCTCTCCACAGGAAAGGCGAGAGGAACTCCAGGGTCGTCGCCCATTCCCAGAGTCCCCCAGATTTATCAGTCCATTCCAGGGAAACCTGTTTTTCCCTGCACTGCTTCGACTTTCATGCCGAGGACGACTCACACCCGGTGGCACGTGGTACAAACCCTGTGGGAAGCCTCGTGGGAAAGCCTCGAGGGATAGCCACAGATCCCTTGATCCACGGGAAGGGGAAGCGTGAATCTGCTGCTTCAGCTCGGAGGAAAGCGCACATGCATGCCCCACTCGAGACGACGAAAGACTCCCCTGTGGAGACTCCAGAAGTAGCCCAAGATCCATGTCAGCACTGGAGAAGAATCCTCAGGTTCCGGCACCGACTCCACACAAGGTCTTAGGCCCGGCATCGACGAGAGGAATCCCGAGAGGCCCCCGAGCAATCGCATGCGGACTGGCCTTTCCTGAGGCCACCAGAGCGGGTCCCTGAGGTCCCCGTCGTAAGTCGAGAGCACCTGCCGCAACTCGAGAAAATCCAGGAGGTTTTCCCCTCCAGGCGAGATGAGGCCCATTTCCGCAGAGGCGTCTCGAGGCTAATCACACCTATCCTCTGGAACTTCCAAAGGGTCATTCACACCCTTGCTGCAACTCAAAGAAGTTCCCGACATACCCGTCTCCACTTGAGAGGAAGCACGAGAGTCCCGCTCACATCCCAGAGGAGCCCCGTTTCCGCCTCCTAGCTCGAGAGGAGGGATCCTTTCCTTGCGTGGTCGAGAAAGATTTCCCGGCGTTCCCGACGCCTCTCAAGAGGTGGCGCTCTCCAGAGGAAAGGCGAGAGGAAGCTCCATGGTCGTGCCACCAATCCCAGAGTCCCCCAGATGTCTCAGTCCATTCAGGGAGACCTGTTTTCCCTGCACTGCCTCGACTTTCAAGCGAGGATCGACTAACACCACGGTGGCACGTGGGACAGCCCTGTGGGAAATCCTCGTGGGAAAGCCTTGTTGGAAAGCATCGTGGGAAAGCCTCGAGGGAAAGCCACTGATACCTTGATCCATGCGACTGGAGCATGACACTGCTGCTACAGCTAGGGAGGAAAGCGCAGGTGCATGCCCCACTCGAGACGAGGACTGACTCCCCTGGGGAGACGCCAGAAGTACCCCAAAATCCATGTCAGAACTGCACAGGAAACCTCAGATTCCGGAACAGACTCTACACAAGGTCTTAGGCCCCGGCATCGACGGGAGAGGAATCCCGAGAGGCCCCGAGCAACTCGCATGGGGACTGGCCTTTTCTGAGGCCCCCCAGAGCGGGTCCTTGAGGTCCCCGTCGTAAGTCGAGAGCAACTGCCCTATCTCGAGAAAATCCAGGAGGTTCTCCCCTCCAGGCGAGATGAGGCCCATTTCTGCTGAGGCGTCTCCAGGCTAATCACACCTAATCTCTGGAACTTCCAAACGGTGCTTCACACCCTGGCTGCAACTCAAGATGTTCCCCGACATACCGTCTCCACTCGAGAGGAAGCACGAGAGTCCCGCTCACATCCAGTGGAGCACCGTTTCTGCCTACTAGCTCGAGAGGAGGAATCCTTCCCTGCGTCATCGGAAAGAAATCCCGGCGTTCCCGTCGCATCTCAAGAGGAGGCGCTCCACAGGAAAGGCGAGAGGAACTCCAGGGTCGTGCCACCTTTCCAGAGTCCCCCAGATGTCTCAGTCCATTCCAGGGAAACCTGTTTTCCCTGCACTGCCTCGACATTCAAGCCGAGGATCGACTCACATCACGGTGGCACGTGGTACAACCATGTGGGAAAGCGTCGTGGGAAAGCCTCGTGTGAAAGTCTCCAGGGAAAGCCACAGATCCCTTGATCCCCGCGAAGGGAAGCGTGACAATGCTGCTACAGTTCGGGAGGAAATTGCACGTGCATGCCCCCACTCGAGACGAGGACTGACTCCCTGGGGAGACTCCAGAAGTACCCCAAATCCATGTCAGCACTGGAGAGGAATCCTCAGGTTCCGGCACCGACTCCTCTCAAGACCTTAGGCCCGGCATTGAAGGGAGAGGAATCCCGAGAGGCCCACGAGCAACTCGCATGGGGTCTGGCCTTTCCTGAGGCCATCAGAGCGGGTCCTGAGGTCGCCCTTGTAAGTCGAGAGCAACTGCCTCAACTCGAGATAATCCAGGAGGTTCTCCCCTCCAGGCGAGATGAGGCCCATTTCCGCAGAGGCGTCTCGAGGCTAATCACACGTAACCTCTGGAACTTCCAAGGGTCTTTCACACCTTGCTGCAACTCAAGAAGTTCCCCGACATACCCGTCTCCACTCGAGAGGAAGCACGAGAGTCCCGCCCACTCCCCGAGGAGCCCGTTTCCGCCTCCTAGCTCGAGAGGAGGGATCCTTTCCCTGCGATGTCGGGAAAGAATTCCCGGCGTTCCCGTCGCATCTCAAGAGGAAGCGCTCTCCACAGGAAATGCGAGAGGAATTCCAGGGTCGTGCCACATTCCCAGAGTCCCCCCAGATGTCTCAGTCCATTCCAGGGAAACCTGTTTTCCCTGCACAGCCTCGACCTTCAAGCCGAGGATTGCTCACTCCACGGTGGCACGTGGACAGCCCTGTGGGAAGCCTCGTGGGAAAGCTCGTGAAAATCCTCATGGGAAAGCCTCGAGGGAAAGCCACAGATCCCTTGATCCACGCGAAAGGAAGCGTGACACTGCTGCTACAGCTCGGGAGGAAATCGCACGTGCATGCCCCCACTCGGAACGAGGACTGACTCTCTCGGAGACTCCAGAAGTACCCGAAGGTCCATGTCAGCACTGGAGAGGAATCCTCAGCTTCCGGCACCAACTCCATACAAGGTCTTAGGCCCGGCATCGACGGGAGAGAAATCCCGAAAGGCTCCCGAGCAACTCGCATGGGGACTGGCCTTTCCTGAGGCCACCAGAGGGTGTCCCTGTGGTCCCCGTCGTAAGTCGAGAGCACCTGCCGCAACTCGAGAAAATCCAGGAGGTTGTCCCCTCCAGGCGAGATGAGGCCCATTTCCGCTGAGGCGACTGGAAGCTAATCACACCTAATCTATGGAACTTCCAAAGGGTCCTTCCACAGCCTTGCTGCAACTCAAGAAGTTCCCCGACATACCCGTCTCCACTCAAGAGGAAGCACGAGAGTCCCGCCCACATACAAGAGGGCCCCGTTTCTGCCTCCTAGCTCGAGAGGAGGGATCCTTTCCTTTCGTGGTCGGCAAAGAATTCCCGGCGTTCCCGTCGCATCTCAGGAGGAGGCGCTCTCCACAGGAAAGGCGAGAGGAACTCCAGGGTCCTGCCACCATTCCCAGAGTCCCAAGATGTCTCAGTGCATTCCAGGGAAACCTGTTTTCCCTGCACTGCCTCGACATTCAAGCCGTGGATCGACTCACATCACGGTGGCACGTGGGACAACCATGTGGGAAAGCCTCGTGGGAAAGCCTCGTGTGAAAGCCTCCAGGGAAAGCCATAGATCCCTTGATCCACGCGAAGGGAAGCGTGACACTGCTGCTACAGCTGGGGAGGAAAGCGCACGTACATGCCCCACTCGAGACGGGGACTGACTCCCCTGGGGAGACTCCAGAATTTCACTAAAATCCATGTCTGCACTGGAGAGGAAACCTCAGGTTCCAGCACCGACTCCACACAAGGTCTTATGCCCCGGCATCGAAGGGAGAGGAATCCCGAGAGAACCCCGAGCAACTCGCAAGGGGACTGGCCTTTCCTGATGCCACCAGAGCGGGTCCCTGAGTTCCCCGTCGTCAATCGAGAGCACCTGTCACAACTTGAGAAAATCCTGGAGGTTCTACCCTCCAGGCCAGATGAGGCCCGTTTCCGCTGAGGCGTCTGGAGGCTAATACACCTGGCCTCTGGAAATTCCTACGGGTCCTTCACACACTTGCTGCAACTCAAGAAGTTCCCCGACATAACCCTCTCCCCTCAAGAGGAAGAACGAGAGTCCCGCCCACATCCAGAGGAGCCCCCGTTTCCGCCTCATAGCTTGAGAGCAGGGATCCCTTCAATGCGTGGTCAGGAAAGAATTCCCTGCGTTACCGTTGCATCTCAAGAGGAGGCGCTCTCCACAGGAAAGGCGAGAGGAACTCCAGGGTCGTGCCACCATTCCCAGAGTCCCCCAGATGTCTCCGTCCATTCCAGGGAAACCTGTTTTCCCTTCACTGCCTCGACTTTCAAGCTGAGCATCGACTCACACCACCGTGACACGTGGGAGAGCCCTGTGGGAAAGCCTCCTGGGAAAGCCTCGTGGGAAAGCCTCGAGGGAAAGCCACAGATCCCTTGATCCTCGCGAAGGGAAGCTCAACACTGCTGCTGCAGCTCGGAGGAAAGTGCACTTGCATGCCCCACTCATTACGAGGACTGACTCCCCTGGGGAGACTCCAGAATACCCCAAGATCCATGTCAGCACTGGAGAGGAATCCTCAGGTTCTGGCACCGACTCCACACAAGGTCTTTGGCCTGGGCATCCACGGGAGAGGAATCCCGAGAGGCCCCAGAGTAACTCGCAAGGAAATGGCCTTTCCCGAGGCCACCAGAGCGTGTCCCTGAGGTCCCCGTCGTAAGTCGAGTGCACCTGCCGCAACTCGAGAAAATCCAGGAGGTTCTACCCTCCAGGCTAAATGAGGCCCATTTCCACTGAGGCATCTCGAAGCTAATCACACCTAAATCTGGAAATTCCAAAGGGTCCTTCACACCCTTGCTGCAACTCAAGAAGTTCCCTGACATACCCATCTCCACTCGAGAGGAAGCACGAGAGTCCCGACCACATCCAGAGGAGCCCCGTTTCCACCTCCTAGCTCAAGAGGAGGGATCCTTTCCCTGCGTGCTCGGAAAGAATTCCCGGCGTTCCTGTCGCATCTCAAGAGGAGGCGCTCTCCCACAGGAAAGGCGAGAGGAACTCCAGGGTCATGCCACCATTCCTAAAGTCCGCCAGATGTCTCAGTCCATTCCAGGGAAACCTGTTTTCCCTGCACTGTTTTGACTTTCGAGCCGAGGATAGACACACACCACGGTGGCACGTGGGACAGCCCCCTGTGGGAAAGCCTCGTGGGAAAGCCTCGAGGGAATGCACAGATCCCTTGTTCCACTCGAAGGGAAGCGTGACACTGCTGCTACAGCTCGGGAGGAAAGCGCGTGCATGCCCCCACCCGAGACGAGGACTGACTCCCCTGGGGAGACACCAGAAGTACCCCAAGATCCATGTCAGCACTGGAGAGGAATTCTCAGGTTCCGGTACCGACTCCAGTCCAGGTCTTAGGCCCCGGCATCGACGGGAGAGGAATCCCGAGAGGCCCCCAAGCAACTCGCATGGGTACTGGCCTTTTCTGAGGCCACCAGAACAGGTCCCTGATGTTCCCGTGGTAAGTCTAGAGCACCTGCCGCAACTCGAGAAAATCCAGGAAGTTCTCCCCTCCTGGCGAGATGAGGCCCATTTCCGCTGAGGCGTCTCGAGGCTAAGCACACCTAACATCTGGAACTTCCAAAGGGTCCATCACACCCTTGCTGCAACTCAAGAAGTTCCCCGACATACTCGTCTCCACTCGAGAGGAAGCACGAGAGTCCCGCCCACATCCAGAGGAGCCCGTTTCCGCTCCCTAGCTCGAGAGGAGGGATCCTTTCCCTGCATGGTCGGGAAAGAATTCCCGGCATTTCCGTCGCATCTCAAGAGGAGGCGCTCTCCACAGGAAAGGCGAGAGGAACTCCAGGGTCGTGCCACCATTCCCAGAGTCCCCCAGATGTCTCAGTCCATTCCTGGGAAACCTGATTTCCCACCACTGCCTCCACTTTCAAGCCGAGGATCGACTCACACCACGGTGACACGTGGGACAGCCTTGTGGGAAAGCCTCGTGGGAAAGCCTCGTGGGGAAGCCTCGAGGGAAAGCCCCTGATCCTTGATCCACGCGAAGGGAAGCACGACACTGCTGCTACAGCTTGGGAGGAAAGCGCACGTGCATGCTCCACTCGAGACGAGGACTGACTCCCTGGGAGACTCCAGAAGTACCGCAAATCCATGTCAGCATTGGAGAGGAATCCCTCAGATTCCGGCACGACTCCACACAAGGTCTTAGGCCCCGGCATCGACGGGAGAGCAATCCCGAGAGGCCCCCCGAGCAACTCGCATGGGGACTGGCCTTTCCTGAGGCCACCAGAGCGGGTCCCTGAGGTCCCCGTCGTAATGAGAGAACACCTGCACCAACTCGAGAAAATGCAGGAGGTTCTCCCCCAGGGGAGATGAGGCCCATTTCCCTCTGAGGCGTCCCCCAGGCTAATCACACCTAACCTCTGGAACTTCCAAAGGGGCCTTCACACCCTTGCTACAACTCAAGAAGTTCCCAACCGACCAGTTAACTTCCGTTCTATACCAGCTCAAGACTACCAAAGCCGAAGGCATTACGAATCATACCG
>NW_017201426.1:0-6695 GCF_001704415.2 Capra hircus | reverse complement strand
CTCAGCGGAAATGGGCCTCATCTTGTCTGGAGGGGAGAACCTCCTGGATTTTTCCTCAAGGTGCGGCTGGGTTCTCGCGACTTACGACGGGACCTCAGGGACCCACTCTCTTGGCCTCAGGAAAGGCCAGTTCCCAAGCGAGTTGCTCGGGGGCCTCTTGGGATTCCTCTCCCGTCTATGCTGGGCCCTAAGACCTTGTGTGGAGTCGGTGCCGGAACCTGAGGATTCCTCTCCAGTGCTGACATGGATCTTGGGGTAACTTCTGGAGTCTCCCCCAGGGGAGTCAGTCCTCGTTCGAGTGGGGGCATGCACGTGCGCTTTCCTCCCGAGCTGTAGCAGCGGTGTCATGCTTCCCGTCGAGTGGATCAAGGGATCTGTGGTTTTCCCTCAAGGCTTTTCCCTCGAGGCATTTACACGAGTCTTTCCCACAGGGCTGTCGCACGTACCACCGTGGTGTGAGTCGATCCTCGGCTTGAAAGTCGAGGCAGTGCAGGGAAAACAGGTTTTCCCTGGAATGGACTGAGACATCTGGGGGACTCGGGGAATGGTGGCACGACCCCTGGAGTTCCTCTCGCCTTTCCTGTGGAGAGCGCCTCCTCATGAGATGGGACGGGAACGCCAGGAATTCTTTCCCGACCACGCAGTAAAAAGGATCCCTTCTCTCGAGCTAGCAGGCGAAATGCGGCTCCTCTGGATGAGGGCGGGACTCTCGTTCCTCCTATCGAATGGAGACGGGTGTTTCGGGGAACTTTTTGAGTTGCAGCAAGGGTGTGCAGAACTCTTTGGAAGTTCCATAGGTGAGGTGTCATTAGACTCGAGACGTCTCAGCGGAAATGGGCCTCATCTCGCCTGCAGGGGAGAACCTCCTGGATTTTCTCGAGTTGCGGCAGGGTGCTCTCGACTTACGACGGAAAACCTCAGGGACCCGCTCTGTTGGGCCTTAGGAAAGGCCAGTCACCATGCGAGTTCCTCGGGGGCCTCGCAGGATTCCTCTCCCGCCGATGCCGGGGCCCTAAGACCTTGTGTGGAGTCGGTGCCAGAACCAGAGCATTCCTCTTCAGTGCTGTCATGGATCTTGGGGTGCTTCTGGAGTATCCCAAGGGAGTCAGTCCCCTCGTCTCGAGTGGGGGCATGCACGTGCGCTTTTCCTCCCGAGCTGTAGCAGCAGTGTCACGCTTCCCCTTCGCGTGGATCAAGGGATCTGTGGCTTTCTCTCGAGGCTTTCCCGGAGGGCTGTTCCCAGGTGCCACAGTGGTGTGAGTCGAATCCTCGGCTTGAAAGTCGAGGCAGTGCAGGGAAAACAGGTTCCCTGGAATGGACTGAGACATCTGGGGACTCTGGGAATGGTGGCACGACCCTGGAGTTCCTCTCGGCTTCCTGAAGAGAGCGCCTCCTCTTGAGATGCGACGGGCACGCCGGGAATTCTTTCCCGACCACGCAGCGAAAAAGATCCCTCCTCTCGAGCTAGGAGGAAGAAAACGGGACTCCTTTGGATGTGAGCGGGACTCTCGTGCTTCCTCTTGAGTGGAGACGGGTATGTCGGGGAACTTCTTGAGTTGCAGTAAGGGTGTGAAGGACCCTTTGGAAGTTCCAGAGGTTAGGTGTGATTTAGCCTCGAGACGCCTCAGCGGAAATGGGCCTCATCTCGCCTGGAGGGGAGAACCTCCTGGATTTTTTCGAGTTGCGGCAGGTGCTCTCGACTTACCACGGGACCTCAGGGACCCGCTCTGGTGGTCTTAGGAAAGGCCAGTCCCCATTCGAGTTGCTCGGGGGCCTCTCATGATTCCTCTCCCGTCGATGCCGGGGCCTAAGACCTTGTGTGGAGTCGGTGCAAGAACCTGAGCATTCCTCTCCAGTCCTGACATTGAACTTGGGGTACTTCTGGAGTCTCCCCAGGGGAGTCAGACCTCGTCTCCAGTGGGGGCATGCACGTGAGCTTTCCTCCCAAGCTGCAGCAGCAGGGTCACGCTTCCCTTCTTGTGGATCAACGGATCTGTGGCTTTCTCTCGAGGCTTTCCCGCAGAGCTGTCCCATGTGCCACCGTGGTGTGAGTCGATCCTCGGCTTGAAAGTCGAGGCAGTGCAGGGAAAACAGGTTTCCCTGGAAAGGACTGAGACATTCTGGGGGACTCTGGGAATGGTGGCAGGAACCTGGAGTTCCTCTCGCCTTTCCTGTGGAGAGCGCCTCCTCTTGAGATGCGACGGGCGCGCCGGGAATTATTTCCCGACCACGCAGGTAAAGGATCCCTCATCTTGAGCTAGGAGGAGGAAACGGGGCTCCTCTGGATGTGGGCGGGACTCTCCTGCTTCCTCTCGAGTAGAGACGGGTATGTCGGGGAACTTCTTGAGTTGCAGCAAGGGTGTGAAGGACCCTTTGTTAGTTCCAGAGGTTAGGTGTGATACCCTCGAGACTCCTCAGCGGAAATGGGCCTCATCTAGCCTGGAGGGGAGAACCTCCTGAATTTTCTCGAGTTGTGGCCGGTGCTCTCGACTTACCACCGGGACGTCAGGGACCCGACTGGTGGACTCAGGAAAGGCCAGTCCCCATGCGAGTTGCTCGGGGGCCTCTCAGGATTCCTCTCCCGTCTATGCCGGGGCCAAAGAAATTGTGTGGAGTCGGTGCCGGAACCTAAGGATTCCTCTCCAGTGCTGACATGGATCTTGGGGTACTTCTGGAGTCTCCCCAGGGCAGTCAGTCCTCGTTTCGAGTGGGGGCAGGCACGTGCGCTTTCCTCTCGAGCTGTAGCAGCAGTGTCACGCTTCCCTTCGCGTGGATCAAGGGATCTGTGGCTTTCCCTCGAGGCTTTCCCACGAGGCTTTCCCACGAGGCTTTCCCACAGGGCTGTCGCACGTGCCACCGTGGTGTGAGTCGATCCTCGGCCTGAAAGTCGAGGCAGTGCAGGGAAAATACTTTTCCCTGGAATGGACTGAGACATCAGGGGGACTCTGGGAATGGTGGCACGACCCTGGAGTTCCTCTCGCCTTTCCTGTGAAGAGTGCCTCCTCTTGAGATGCGCGGGAACGCCGGGAATTCTTTCCCGACCACGCAGGGAAAGGATCCCTCCTCTCGAGCTAGCAGGCGGAAACGGGGCTCCTCTGGATGTGAGCAGAACTCTCGTGCATCCTCTCGAGTGGAGACTGGTATGTTGGGGAACTTCTTGAGATGCAACAAGGGTGTGAAGGACCCTTTGGAAGTTCCAGATGTTAGATGTTTTTAGCCTCGAGACGCCTCTGCGGAAATGGGCCTCATCTCGCCTGGAGGGGAGAACCTCCTGGATTTTCTCGAGTTGCGGCAGGTGCTCTCGACTTACGACGGGGACCTCAGGGACCCGCTCTGGTGGCCTCAGGAAAGGCCAGTCCCCATGCGAATTGCTCGGGGCCTCTCGGGTTTCCTCTCCCGTTGATGCCGGGGCCTAAGATCTTGTGTGGAGTCGGTGCCGGAACCTGAGAATTCCTCTCCGGTGCTGACATGGATATTGGGTTACTTCTGGAGTCTCCCCAGGGGAGTTAGTCCTCGTCGCGTGTGGGGGCATGCAGGTGCGCTTTCCTTCCGAGCTGCAGCAGCAGTGTCATGGTTCCCTTCGCGTGGATCAAGGGATCTGTGGCTTTCCCTCGAGGCTTTTCCAAAGCGCTGTCCCACGTGCCACCTGGTGTGAGTGGATCCTCGTCCTGAAACTCGAGGCAGTGTAGGGAAACAGGTTTCCCTGGAATGGACTGAGACATCTGGGGTACTCTGGGAATGGTGACACGACCCTGGAGTTCCGCTCACCTTTCCTGTGGAGATCGCCTCCTCTTGAGATGCGACGGGAACGCCGGGAATTCTTTCCCAACCATGCAGGGAAAGGATCCCTTCTCTCGAGCTAGGTGGCGGAAACTGGCTTCCTCTAGATGTGGGCGTAACTCTCGTGCTTCCTCTCGAGTGGAGACGGGTATGTCGGCGAACTTCTTTAGTTTTAGCAAGTGTGTGAAGGACCCTTTGGAAGTTCCAGAGGTTTTGTGTGATTAGCCTCGAGACGCCTCAGCGGAAATGGGCCTCATCTCGCCTGGAAGGGAGAACGTCCTGGTTATTCTCGAGTTGCGGCAGGTGCTGTTGACTTACGACGGGGTCATCAGAAACCCGCTCTGGTGGACTCAGGAAAGGCAGGTCCCCATACGAGTTGCTCGGGGGCCTCTCGGGATTCCTCTCCCCTGATGCCGGGGCCTAAGACCTTGTGTGGAGTCGGTGCTGGAACCTGAGGATTCCTCTCCAGGGCTGACATGGATCTTGGGGTACTTATGGAGTCTCCCCACGGGAGTCAGTCCTCGTCTCAAGTGTGGGCATGCAGGTGCGCTTTCCTCCCGAGCTGTAGCAGCAGTGTCACGCTTCCCTTCACTTGGATCAAGGGATCTGTGGCTTTCCCTCGAGGCTTTCCCATGAGGCTTTCCCACGAGGCTTTCCCACAGGGTTGACCCACGTGCCAACATGGTGTGAGTCGATCCTCGGCTTGAAAGTCGAGGCAGTGCAGGGAAAACAGGTTTCCCTGGAATAGACTGAGACACCTGGGGAACTCTGGGAATGGTGGCACGACCGTGGAGTTCCTCTCGCCTTTCCTGTGGAGAGCGCCTCCTCTTGAGATGTGACGGGAACGTCGGGAATTCTCTCCCGACCACGCCGGGAAAGGATCCCTCCTCTCGAGCTAGGAGGCGGAAATGGGGCTCCTCTGGGTGTGGTCCGGACTCTCGTGCTTCCTCTCGAGTGGAGACGGGTATGTCGGGGAACTTCTTGAGTTGCAGCAAGGGTGTGAAGGACCCTTTGGAAGTTCCAGAGGTTAGGTTTGATTAGCCTCGAGACGCCTCAGGGAAATGGGCCTCATCTCTCCTGGAGGGGAGAACCTCCTGGATTTTCTCGAGTTGTGGCAGATGCTCTCGACTTACGGCGGGGACCTCAGGGACCCGCTCTTGTGGCCTCAGGAAAGGACAGTCCCCATGCGTGTTGCTCGGGGGCCTCTCGGGATTCCTCTCCCGTCGATGCTAGGGCCTAAGACCTCGTGTGGACTAGGTGCTGGAACCTGAGGATTCCTCTCCAGTGCAGACATGGATCTTGGGGTACTTCTGGAGTCTCCCCAGGGCAGTCAGTCCTCGTCTCGAGTGGGGGCATGCACGTGCGCTTTCCTCCCGAGCTGTAACAGCAGTGTCGCGCTTCCCTTCGCGTGGATCAAGGGATGTGGTTTTCCCTCGAGGCTTTCCCACGAGACTTTCCCACAGGGCTGTTCCACGTGCCACCGTGGTGTGAGTCGATCCTCGGCTTGAAAGTCGAGGCAGTGCAGGGAAAACAGTTTTCCCTGGAATGGACTGAGACATCCAGGGGACTCTGGGAATGGTGGCACGACCCTGGACTTCCTCTCGCCTTTCCTTTGGAGAGCGCCTCCTCTTGAGATGCAATGGGAACGCCGGGAATTCTTTCCCGACCACGCTGTGAAAGGATCCCTCCTCTCGAGCTAGGAGGCGGAAACGGGGCTCCTCTGGATGTTGGCGGGACTCTCGTGCTTCCTCTCGAGTGGAGACGGGTATGTCGGGGAACTTCTTGAGTTGCAGCAAGGGTGTGAAGGACCCTTTGGAAGTTCCAGATGTTAGATGTGATTAGACTCGAGACGCATCAGCGAAATGGGCCTCATGTCGCCTTGAGGGGAGAACCTCCTGGATATTCTCGAGTTGCGGCAGGTGCTCTCAACTTACGACGGGACCTCAGGGACCCGCTCTGGTGGCCTCAGGAAAGGCCAGTCCCATGCGAGTTGCTCGGGGGCCTCTCGGGATTCCTCTCCCGTCGATGCCGGGGGCCTAAGACCTTGTGCGGAGTCGGTGCTGGAACCTGAGGATTCCTCTCCTTGCCGACATGGATCTTGGGGGTCTTCTGGAGTCCCCCAGGGGAGTCAGTCCTCATCTCGAGTGGGGGCATGCAACTACGCTTTTCTCCCGAGCTGTAGAGCAGCAGTGTCGCTCTTCCCTTCGAGGTGGATCAGGGGATCTGTGGCTTTCGCTCGAGGCTTTCCCACGAGGCTTTCCCACGAGGCTTTCCCACGAGGCTTTTCCCACAGGGCTGTCGCACGTGCCACCGTGGTGTGAGTCGATCCTCGGCTTGAAAGTCGAGGCAGTGCAGGGAAAACAGGTTTCCCTGGAATGGACTGAGACATCTGGGGGACTCTGGAATGGTGGCAGGAAACCTGGAGTTCCTCTCGCCTTTCCTGTGGAGTTCACCTCCTCTTGAGAAGCTATGGGAACGCCGGGAATTCTTTCCCGACCACGCAGGGAAAGGATCCATCCTCTCGAGCTAGGAGGCGGAAACGGGGCTCCTCTGGATGTGGGCGGGACTCTCGTGCTTCCTCTCCAGTGGATACGGTATGTCGGGGAACTTCTTGAGTTGCAGCAAGGGTGTGAAAAACCCCTTTGGAAATTCCAGAGGTTAGGTGTGATTAGCCTCGAGACGCCTCAGCGGAAATGGGCCTCATATCGCCTGGAGGGAGAACCTCCAGGATTTTCTCGAGTTTCGGCAGGAGCTCTCGACTGCGACGGGGACCTCAGGGACCCGCTCTGGTGGCCTCAGGAAAGGCCTGTCCCCATGGAGTTGCTCGGGGCCTCTCGGGATTCCTCTCCCGTCGATGCCGGAGCCTAAGACCTTGTGTGGAGTCGTGCCGAAACCTGAGGATTCCTGTCCAGTGC
>NW_017201425.1:0-6695 GCF_001704415.2 Capra hircus | reverse complement strand
CCCAACCACCTGCACATGTCTCTGCTGGGGGGAGAGTGAGAGTGCTACCTACGTCTCTCACACACTTTCTAGGCACACCACGGAGTCAGCCTCTGGGAGTGTGGGGATGCAAAACCCAGCCAGGGGCCCTTGGAACCTGGTGCTCTCCGTGCGGAGCTTTGTCTGGGCGGCCAAGGAACCGCTGAAGGAGCCCTGCTGTTGCCCTTCGCTTCCCTCTGACAGAGCTTCACTGCTGGAGCCCTTGCAGTGTGCAACCCACCAGCCCCTAAGCCCTCCTCAAGGACGCTTGGGACCTAAGTGCAAAGGCAAGGCAGGGTAGAGCTGAAGCCAGGAAGGCGCCAGTGGCGTTTCCGAGCCTCACACAGCCTGCTCCTTCCTGGGGAGGGAGCCTTAAAGCAAGGCAAGTCTGCGCAAGGCTCGCCTATGGCAGAGCATCTTGGTGCCAGGAACTCTGCCAGATCGGGCCTCTGAACAGAGCTAGAGATCTGCCGTACTGGAGTCACTTAGCTTCGTGTAAGCAGGGATTTCAGCTTGACGGGGCTTGCTGCCTCCTCTTCCCCGAGGAGGCTCGCTTCCCTGCTGGCTGTGCACTCGCCTATCAGGCGGGGGCGCAGGGCTCCTCCAGCAGGTCTTGCCTCAGGGGCTGCTTCCCCTGAGTTGGGGCTGTGGGCAGGAACCCAGACACGCAGGATCAGGCCCAAACACCTGCACATGTCTCTGCTGGGGAGGAGAGTGCTAGGGAACCTACGTCTGTCATACACTTTCTGGGCACCCAAGGAATCAGCCTCCGTGTGTGCGGGGCTGAAAACCCCAGCCAGGGGCCTGGGAGCCTGGTGCTCTCCGTGTGGCGCTGAATCTGGGCGGCCAAGCAACCGCTGGAGGAGCCCTGCAGTTGCCCTTCCCTTCCCTCTGACAGAATTCTCACTGCTGGAGCCCTTGGCAGTGTGCAACCACCCCTAAGCTCTCCTTAAGGAGGACTGGGACCTAAGTGCAAAGGCAAGGCAGGATTGGAGCTGAGGCAAGAAAGGCGCCAGTGGCGACTCCCAGGCTCCTGCTGCCTGCTCCTTCCTGGAGAGGCAGCCTAAAAGCAAGGCAAGTCTGGGCAAGGCTAGCCCCGGCAGAGCAGCCTCGCGCCAGAACTCTGCCAGATCGGGGCTCTGAGCAGAGCTAGAGCTCTGCCGTACTGGAGGCGCACTTAGCTCCGTGCAAGCAGGGCTTTCCTCTTGACTGGGCTCGGCTGCCTCCTCTTCTCCCGAGGAGGCTCGCTACACTGCTGGCTGTGCTCTCGCCTATCAGGCGGGCGCGCAGGGCTCCTCCAGCAGGTCTTGCCTCAGGGGCTGCTTCCCCTGAGTTGAGGCTGTGGGCGGGAACCCAGACACGCAGGATAAGGCCCCAACCACCTGCACATGTCTCTGCTGGGGAGGAGAGTGCTAGGGAACCTACGTCTCTCACACACTTTCTAGGCACCCACGGAGTCAGCCTCTGGGAGTGTGGGGATGCAAAACCCAGCCAGGGGCCCTTGGAACCTGGTGCTCTCCGTGCGGAGCTTTGTCTGGGCGGCCAAGGAACCGCTGAAGGAGCCCTGCTGTTGCCCTTCGCTTCCCTCTGACAGAGCTTTCACTGCTGGAGCCCTTGGCAGTGTGCAACCCACCAGCCCCTAAGCCCTCCTCAAGGACGCTTGGGACCTAAGTGCAAAGGCAAGGCAGGGGTAGAGCTGAAGCCAGGAAGGCGCCAGTGGCGTTTCCGAGCCTCACACAGCCTGCTCCTTCCTGGGAGGGAGCCTTAAAGCAAGGCAAGTCTGCGCAAGGCTCGCCTATGGCAGAGCATCTTGGTGCCAGGAACTCTGCCAGATCGGGCCTCTGAACAGAGCTAGAGATCTGCCGTACTGGAGTCGCACTTAGCTTCGTGTAAGCAGGGATTTCAGCTTGACGGGGACTTGCTGCCTCCTCTTCCCCGAGGAGGCTCGCTTCCCTGCTGGCTGTGCACTCGCCTATCAGGCGGGGCGCAGGGCTCCTCCAGCAGGTCTTGCCTCAGGGGCTGCTTCCCCTGAGTTGGGGCTGTGGGCAGGAACCCAGACACGCAGGATCAGGCCCCAAACACCTGCACATGTCTCTGCTGGGGAGGAGAGTGCTAGGGAACCTACGTCTGTCATACACTTTCTGGGCACCCAAGGAATCAGCCTCCGTGTGTGCGGGGCTGAAAACCCCAGCCAGGGGCCTGGGAGCCTGGTGCTCTCCGTGTGGCGCTGAATCTGGGCGGCCAAGCAACCGCTGGAGGAGCCCTGCAGTTGCCCTTCCCTTCCCTCTGACAGAATTCTCACTGCTGGAGCCCTTGGCAGTGTGCAACCCACCAGCCCCTAAGCTCTCCTTAAGGAGGACTGGGACCTAAGTGCAAAGGCAAGGCAGGATTGGAGCTGAGGCAAGAAAGGCGCCAGTGGCGACTCCCAGGCTCCTGCTGCCTGCTCCTTCCTGGAGAGGCCTAAAAGCAAGGCAAGTCTGGGCAAGGCTAGCCCCCGAGAGCAGCCTCGCGCCAGGAACTCTGCCAGATCGGGGCTCTGAGCAGAGCTAGAGCTCTGCCGTACTGGAGGCGCACTTAGCTCCGTGCAAGCAGGGCTTTCAACTTGACGGGGCTGGGCTGCCTCCTCTTCCCCCGAGGAGGCTCGCTTCCCTGCTGGCTGTGCACTCGCCTATCAGGCGGGGGCGCAGGGCTCCTCCAGCAGGTCTTGCCTCAGGGGCTGCTTCCCCTGAGTTGGGCTGTGGGCGGAACCCAGACACGCAGGATCAGGCCCCAACCACCTGCACATGTCTCTGCTGGGGAGGAGAGTGCTAGGGAACCTACGTCTCTCACACACTTTCTAGGCACCCACGGAGTCAGCCTCTGGGAGTGTGGGGATGCAAAACCCAGCCAGGGGCCCTTGGAACCTGGTGCTCTCCGTGCGGAGCTTTGTCTGGGCGGCCAAGGAACCGCTGAAGGAGCCCTGCTGTTGCCCTTCGCTTCCCTCTGACAGAGCTTTCACTGCTGGAGCCCTTGGCAGTGTGCAACCCACCAGCCCCTAAGCCCTCCTCAAGGACGCTTGGGACCTAAGTGCAAAGGCAAGGCAGGGTAGAGCTGAAGCCAGGAAGGCGCCAGTGGCGTTTCCGAGCCTCACACAGCCTGCTCCTTCCTGGGGAGGGAGCCTTAAAGCAAGGCAAGTCTGCGCAAGGCTCGCCTATGGCAGAGCATCTTGGTGCCAGGAACTCTGCCAGATCGGGCCTCTGAACAGAGCTAGAGATCTGCCGTACTGGAGTCGCACTTAGCTTCGTGTAAGCAGGGATTTCAGCTTGACGGGGACTTGCTGCCTCCTCTTCCCCGAGGAGGCTCGCTTCCCTGCTGGCTGTGCACTCGCCTATCAGGCGGGGGCGCAGGGCTCCTCCAGCAGGTCTTGCCTCAGGGGCTGCTTCCCTGAGTTGGGGCTGTGGGCAGGAACCCAGACACGCAGGATCAGGCCCAAACACCTGCACATGTCTCTGCTGGGGAGGAGAGTGCTAGGGAACCTACGTCTGTCATACACTTTCTGGCACCCAAGGAATCAGCCTCCGTGTGTGCGGGGCTGAAAACCCAGCCAGGGGCCTGGGAGCCTGGTGCTCTCCGTGTGGCGCTGAATCTGGGCGGCCAAGCAACCGCTGGAGGAGCCCTGCAGTTGCCCTTCCCTTCCCTCTGACAGAATTCTCACTGCTGGAGCCCTTGGCAGTGTGCAACCCACCAGCCCTAAGCTCTCCTTAAGGAGGACTGGGACCTAAGTGCAAAGGCAAGGCAGGATTGGAGCTGAGGCAAGAAGGCGCCAGTGGCGACTCCCAGGCTCCTGCTGCCTGCTCCTTCCTGGAGAGGCAGCCTAAAAGCAAGGCAAGTCTGGGCAAGGCTAGCCCCCGGCAGAGCAGCCTCGCGCCAGGAACTCTGCCAGATCGGGGCTCTGAGCAGAGCTAGAGCGCCGTACTGGAGGCGCACTTAGCTCCGTGCAAGCAGGGCTTTCAACTTGACGGGCTGGGCTGCCTCCTCTCCCCCGAGGAGGCTCGCTTCCCTGCTGGCTGTGCACTCGCCTATCAGGCGGGGGCGCAGGGCTCCTCCAGCAGGTCTTGCCTCAGGGGCTGCTTCCCCTGAGTTGGGGCTGTGGGCAGGAACCCAGACACGCAGGATCAGGCCCCAAACACCTGCACATGTCTCTGCTGGGGAGGAGAGTGCTAGGGAACCTACGTCTGTCATACACTTTCTGGGCACCCAAGGAATCAGCCTCCGTGTGTGCGGGGCTGAAAACCCAGCCAGGGGCCCTGGGAGCCTGGTGCTCTCGGTGCGGCGCTGATTCTAGGCGGCCTAGAAACCGCTGGAGGAGCCCTGCAGTTGCCCTTCCCTTCCCTCTGACAGAGCTCTCACTGCTGAAGCCTTGGCAGTGTGCAACCCACCACCCCTAAGCCTCCCCAACGACGCCTGGCACCTATGTGCAAAGGCAAGGCAGGATTGGAGCTGAGGCAAGGAAGGCACCAGTGGCGTCTCCCAGGCTCGCTCAGACAGCTCCTTCCTGGGGAGGGAGCCTAAAAGCAAGGCAAGTCTGGGCAAGGCGAGCCCCCGGCCGAGCAGCCTCGCGCCAGAAACTCTGCCAGATCGGGGCTCTGAGCAGAGCTAGAGCTCTGCCGTACTGGAGGCCCACTTAGCTCCGTGCAAGCAGGGCTTTCCTCTTGACTGGGCTCGGCTGCCTCCTCTTCTCCCGAGGAGGCTCGCTACACTGCTGGCTGTGCTCTCGCCTATCAGGCGGGCGCGCAGGGCTCCTCCAGCAGGTCTTGCCTCAGGGGCTGCTTCCCCTGAGTTGGGCTGTGGGCGGGAACCCAGACACGCAGGATAAGGCCCCAACCACCTGCACATGTCTCTGCTGGGGAGGAGAGTGCTAGGGAACCTACGTCTCTCACACACTTTCTAGGCACCCACGGAGTCAGCCTCTGGGAGTGTGGGGATGCAAAACCCAGCCAGGGGCCCTTGGAACCTGGTGCTCTCCGTGCGGAGCTTTGTCTGGGCGGCCAAGGAACCGCTGAAGGAGCCCTGCTGTTGCCCTTCGCTTCCCTCTGACAGAGCTTTCACTGCTGGAGCCCTTGGCAGTGTGCAACCCACCAGCCCCTAAGCCCTCCTCAAGGACGCTTGGGACCTAAGTGCAAAGGCAAGGCAGGGGTAGAGCTGAAGCCAGGAAGGCGCCAGTGGCGTTTCCGAGCCTCACACAGCCTGCTCCTTCCTGGGGAGGAGCCTTAAAGCAAGGCAAGTCTGCGCAAGGCTCGCCTATGGCAGAGCATCTTGGTGCCAGGAACTCTGCCAGATCGGGCCTCTGAACAGAGCTAGAGATCTGCCGTACTGGAGTCGCACTTAGCTTCGTGTAAGCAGGGATTTCAGCTTGACGGGGACTTGCTGCCTCCTCTTCCCCGAGGAGGCTCGCTTCCCTGCTGGCTGTGCACTCGCCTATCAGGCGGGGGCGCAGGGCTCCTCCAGCAGGTCTTGCCTCAGGGGCTGCTTCCCCTGAGTTGGGGCTGTGGGCAGGAACCCAGACACGCAGGATCAGGCCCCAAACACCTGCACATGTCTCTGCTGGGGAGGAGAGTGCTAGGGAACCTACGTCTGTCATACACTTTCTGGGCACCCAAGGAATCAGCCTCCGTGTGTGCGGGGCTGAAAACCCCAGCCAGGGGCCTGGGAGCCTGGTGCTCTCGTGTGGCGCTGAATCTGGGCGGCCAAGCAACCGCTGGAGGAGCCCTGCAGTTGCCCTTCCCTTCCCTCTGACAGAATTCTCACTGCTGGAGCCCTTGGCAGTGTGCAACCCACCAGCCCCTAAGCTCTCCTTAAGGAGGACTGGGACCTAAGTGCAAAGGCAAGGCAGGATTGGAGCTGAGGCAAGAAAGGCGCCAGTGGCGACTCCCAGGCTCCTGCTGCCTGCTCCTTCCTGGAGAGGCAGCCTAAAAGCAAGGCAAGTCTGGGCAAGGCTAGCCCCGGCAGAGCAGCCTCGCGCCAGGAACTCTGCCAGATCGGGGCTCTGAGCAGAGCTAGAGCTCTGCCGTACTGGAGGCGCACTTAGCTCCGTGCAAGCAGGGCTTTCAACTTGACGGGGCTGGGCTGCCTCCTCTTCCCCGAGGAGGCTCGCTTCCCTGCTGGCTGTGCACTCGCCTATCAGGCGGGGCGCAGGGCTCCTCCAGCAGGTCTTGCCTCAGGGGCTGCTTCCCCTGAGTTGGGGGCTGTGGGCAGGAACCCAGACGCAGGATCAGGCCCCAAACACCTGCACATGTCTCTGCTGGGGAGGAGAGTGCTAGGGAACCTACGTCTGTCATACACTTTCTGGGCACCCAAGGAATCAGCCTCCGTGTGTGCGGGGCTGAAAACCCAGCCAGGGGCCCTGGGAGCCTGGTGCTCTCGTGCGGGCTGATTCTAGGCGGCTAGAAACCGCTGGAGGAGCCCTGCAGTTGCCCTTCCTTCCCTCTGACAGAGCTCTCACTGCTGAAGCCCTTGGCAGTGTGCAACCACCACCCCTAAGCCTCCCCAACCACGCCTGGCACCTATGTGCAAAGGCAAGGCAGGATTGGAGCTGAGGCAAGGAAGGCACCAGTGGCGTCTCCCAGGCTCGCTCAGACAGCTCCTTCCTGGGGAGGGAGCCTAAAAGCAAGGCAAGTCTGGGCAAGGCGAGCCCCCGG
>NW_017201424.1:0-6695 GCF_001704415.2 Capra hircus | reverse complement strand
TGTGTAGTAAATTCTGATTATACTAAAAAATTGAAGTTTGAATGCGCACCTGCTAAAACTGTGTAATTAAAATTAAAAAATAGCACAGCTTTTGCTTTTACCTTATTACCAGACAGAAAAACCAGACAAAAAAAGCCCCAGAGGATCTAGATCTAGCTTTTTGGGTGCAAAAAAATTGCAGCTTCTTGGGCCTTTAAAAGATTTTTTAAAGATATAAAATGTCATGGCTGTTAGACAATAGACAAGACGTTTCTTAGATTGCTGAGAGACTAGCGCAGCTCCTGGCCAACATATACTACTGAAAAGGAGTTGGTGGGATTAGAAAAGGTGGTATGCAGGATAAAAATGCTATAGAGTAAGAGGTGAGAGAGAGTTTAAAACCTTGGTGAATAGTGAGCTCCCCGTTGCTGGAAGTATTCAAGCAAAGATTAAATGGCTACTTGTCATCTAAAAGGCTATAGACCAGATTTGGGTTATAAAAAGATCATTAAAAAAGCTTTTCTTGCTTCTTATATTTGGGTCTGCCAAAAGTTTTAAAACTGATAATGTCCTTTTAAAGCTGCTGAGAGATTGTTTACTAACTTTAAATGATTTCCAAAAATTATTAGTTGATATTAATTGGATATGCCCACATTTAAAACTGACTTTTGTAGATTTAAAGCCTTTTGTTTGATTGCTGAAAAAAAACAATCCTAATCCCAGTTCTAAGAAAAAGTTGACTAGTGTGACACAGTTGGCTTTCGTTAAAGTGAATGAGGCTTTAAATGATCAGTTAATTAAGATTAATATTGCCAAAAAAGGAGATTAAATTATTCTTGCCACAAAATGTATACCTACAGGATGCTTGTGACAAGAAGGCCCATTGGTTCCATCTAATGACCCCCCAAAAATAGTTTTATCTTATCCCAACTTGGTGGAACAATGGCCTCTGCCTAAGAAAAAATTACTGCCATATTAATTTAAAAGATTAATTCAAGCATACTGATTTATTAAATTGTTTAGTAAAGAGCCATCAAAAATTGTAATTCCATATAACAAAAAACAACTTGATGCTTTTCAAATGTTTGATGATTGGCAGATTGCTATAGGAAATTCTTGTGATCAGATCTTGCATCATTTACCCTCACGTGCTTTGTTAATTCAAAAATTAAAAAAGGAGAAATTAAGTATAGTTTTCCCCCATCAGATTTTACAACATGTTCTCTTTGTAATAAGTTAAATGCTGATTCGTTTGGAACAGTAAAATAAAAAGCCATTGGTAAAGCAAAAAGATCTCCAGATAACAAAAAGATCCCGACCCAGAATTTGCTGCGGGTCGAGGAAGTGTTTATATTTTTTTCCACAGGGTGCAGATTCGTCAATTTGGATCCCGGACAGACTGATTCGCCACAAAAGAAAAAGGGAACTTCTCTGCCGCCACCGCCGCGGGAAACAGCCGTGCACCAAAAGCTGCGGGCGGGCCAGCCTGACTGACGGAACCCAGTGCACCGCACTCGCAGCCCCGTTACAGCGCCAGTGTCAGAGGGCGGGTGAAGGCCGCTGCTCCCACCGGCAGAAGAGGCAAAAGAAACATCAAGATCCCGGCGGGACTAACAGCTGCTGCAGCGCAAACTCCAACCAGAAAATGACTCTATTTACTCTATTTTGGCTTGTCTATCCTCTCCTTATGTTCTTCTTTTCACCAATGATTCCAGAAAACTTAACGTACCTAATGTAGCGACTTGTCAACCATGGATGTTTTCATCTTGTTTAACTCCTCAAAGTAATGTCTGCTCTTTTGTGGTTTTAAAGATGTCCTGTAACTGTAACAACTTATTGATATGATAATTATGTTCTTGCTGTGTTACAATAACTGTTATTGTTACTATGGCAGCGGTCATTGACTCAACAAGTGTAAATGCCCAATATGTTAAAAAATCAAGTTTTAGGTGTTTTGGAACAGCTCAGATATTAGTTTAGACTTAGGGAAACTGCATAACCAGATTCAGACCTTGGAACACTCCCGATTAGATTTTACCACCTCAGGAGAAGCCAATGACTTTTTCCACACTTTCTCTAACTTCATTTCTGGAAAGACTATTCTGTCTACTCTTTATAATCTTGCTCCTCGTAATCATTCTTCCCTGTATTGTCTAGATTCTTCGGCAGAGCATTCGGAATCTCGCGACAGAACTGCACCTGATTTTAAACATAAATAATTAATTATTTAAAATAAAACAGGGTGAGATGCTGGGAGCCAGTGTGAGGAATCCCGCCCGTGACAAGGTCATGAGGAAGGAAGCTGACATACGCAAGGCGTGCTCAGACTTCAGGGATCCCCTCTGGAAATTCCTAAGCACGTACCCCAACAAAAATCTGCCGGCTTTTGTGCTCTGCTTTTCCACTCTTCTGACATTTTCTGGAAAAAGTCAAATCAGGGCTTTAGTCTTCTGCATTTGAAAGAGTGTTTCAATCCAAAAACCCCTCCGATGGCTTTCTAGCCTGCCTGCAGGACTCGTACAGCTGCGCATGTGATTGTTTGAAGCCTCCTGAGGCAGGAGGCACAGGAAGCTTAAAACATCCTAGGAATGTAGGAGCTTCCGAGGAGTCAAAATCTTTAGAATAGGACTGATTAAAGGTTTCATTTTTTGGGTCAATGCTTGCTGCTAAATTTTCATATCCTTTATTTTTAGATATAGTTGGTATATAGAAAAAACAAGTAGTAGACCTGGTATTAGCAACATTAGATCTTTGAGTTAAGTACCTTCTTTGTTATATCCCACTGCACCTTTGTTCTATAGAGATGTAACTTTAATGCTTTAAGGAGATGCAGATTAAAAAAAAAAAAAAACACTTCAGGGGAAACAAAATTATCATTCATTAAGGAAGAGAGCCAAAAAGTGTTAACAAGCCTCTTGGCCAAAAGATAATGTAAATCACCTGAGACCTTTTGTATACAAAATGATATACGGAAAGAATCTGGGTTGCGAACGCTACATAATTTTGTGTTACCCAATGATCTCCGTGTTTTATCAAAAGTATAAAAGGCCTTCTGAACAATAAAGGATGGGGGCCAGTTTCTCGAACTAGTCTCTCGGCCTGGTTTCTTGGGACTCTGGCTCCCCCATGTCTCTCTCTCTCTCTTCTTCTCTCCCCTTCCCTCTCTCTGCTCTTTACTTTAACTTCAGGCTGAATCTCCATCTGGGGCGCGGAGGCTCGCCAGGTCTACTTACTTGCCCCGGCTGTTAAGACCCGCACGAAAGGGAGCTTAAGGCGAGGCACCCTTAGATATTCAAGCGGGCGCCGGTGGCCCAACGTAGATGGTGCAAATTCCTTGTCTGGAATTTTATTGGCCTTCCACGTAAACCAAGCTATTCAGCCCTCTTCCTCCACTTAATCTTCTTACTACACTATAGTTTCTTAATCTAATCTTACATTAATAAACAAACAAGTCTTTCCAAGCCAACGCCGTCCACCTTCAAATTACCTGGATCCACTGGGGCTGGACCCCGGCAGGCACCGACTCCACACAAGGTCTTAGGCCCTGGCATCGACGGGAGAGGAATCCCGAGAGGCCCCCGAGCAACTCGCATGGGGACTGGCCTTTCCTGAGGCCACCAGAGCGGGTCCCAGTGGTCCCCGTCGTAAGGCGAGAGCAAGTACCGCAACTCGAAAAAATCCAGGAGATTCTCCCATCCAGGGGAGATGAGGCCCATTTCCGCTAAGGCGTCTCGACTCTAAACACACCTAACCTTTGGAATTCCAAAGGATCCTTCACACCCTTGCTGCAACTCAAGAAGTTCCCAACATACCCAGTCTCCACTCGAGAGGAAGCACGAGAGTCCCGGCCACATCCAGAGGAGCCCCGTTTCCGCCTCCAAGTTCGAGAGGAGGGATCCTTTTCTGCGTGGTGTGGAAAGAATTCCCGGCGTTCCCGTCGCATCTCAAGAGGAGGCGCTGTCCACAGGAAAGGCGAGAGGAACTCCAGGGTCGTGCCACCATTCCCAGAGTCCCCAGATGTCTCAGTCCATTCCAGGGAAACCTGTTTTCCCTGCACTGCCTCGACTTTCAAGCCGAGGATCCACTCACACCATGGTGGCACGTGGGACAGCCCTGTGGGAAAGCCTCGTGGGAAAGCCTTGTGGGAAAGCGTCGGAGGAAAAGCCACAGATCCCTTGATCCACGCAAAGGGAAGGGTGACAATGCTGCTACAGCTCGGACGAAAGCGCACGTGCATGCCCCACTCGAGACGTGGACTGACTCCCCTGGGAGACTCCAGAACTACCCCAGGATCCATGTCAGCACTGGAGAGGAATCGCTCAGTTCCGGCACCGACTCCAAACAAGGTCTAAAGGCCCGGCATCGAAGGAGAGGAATCCCGAGAGGCCCCCGAGCAACTCGCATGGGGACTGGCCTTTCCTGAGGCCACCAGAGAGGGTCCCTGAGGTCCCCGTCGTTAGTCGAGAGCACCAGCCGCAACTCGAGAAAATCCAGGAGGTTCTCCCTTCCAGGCGAGATTAGGCCCATTTCTGCTGAGGCGATTCGACGCTAATCACACCCTAACCTCTTGAATTTCCAAAGGGTCCTTCACACCCTTGCTGCAACTCAAGAAGTTGCCCGACATACCCGTCTCCACTCGAGAGGAAGCACGACAGTCCCGCCCACATCCAGAGGAGCCCCGTTTCCGTCTCATAGTTCGAGAGGAGGGATCTTTCCCTGCGTGGTCGGGAAAGAATTCCCGGCGTTCCCGTCGCATCTCAAGAGGAGGCGCTCTCCACCAGAAAGGCAAGAGGAACTCCCGGGTCGTGCCACCATTCCCAGAGTCCACCAGATGTCTCAGTCCATTCCAGGGAAACCTGTTTTCCCTGCACTGCCTCGACTTTAAAGCCGAGGGTCGACTCACACGTCGGTGGCACGTGGGACAGCCCAGTGGGAAAGCCTCGTGGGAAAGTCTCGTGGGAAAGCCTCGAGGGAAAGCCACAGAACCCTTGATCCACGCGAAGGGAAGCGTGACACTGCTGCTACAGCTCGGGAGGAAAGCGGACTTGCATGCCCACACTCGAGACCAGGACTGACTCCCCTGGGGAGACTCCAGAAGTACCCCAAGATCCATGTCAGCCCTGGAGAGGAATCCTCAGGTTCCGGCACCGACTCCACACAATTTCTTAGGCCCCGGCACCGACGGGAGAGGAATCCCGAGAGGTCGCGTGCAACTTGCATGGGAACTGGCCTTTCCTGAGGCCACCAGAGCGGGTCCCTGAGGTCCGCGTCATAACGGGAGAACACCTGCACCAACTCGAGAAAATGCAGGAGGTTCTGCCCTCCAGGCGAGATGAAGCCCATTTCCTCTGCGGCGTCCCCAGGCTAATCACACCTAACCTCTGGAACTTACAAAGGGGCCTTCACACCCTTGCTACAACTCAAGAAGTTCCCCGACATACCCGTCTCCACTCAAGAGGAAGCACGAGAGTCCCGCCCAATCAAGAGCAGCCCGTTTCCGCCTCCTAGCTGGAGAAGAGGGATCCTTTTCCTGCGTCGTCGGAAAGAATTCCCGGTGTTTCCGTCGCATCTCAAGAGGAGGCGCTCTCCACAGGAAAGCCGAGAGGATTTCCAGGGTCATGCCACCATTCCCAGAGTCCCGCAGATGTCTCAGTCCATTCCAGGGAAACCTGTTTTCCCTGCACTGCCTCGACTTTCAAGCCGAGGATTGAATCACACCACGGTGGCACGTGGGACAGCCCTTTGGGAAAGCCTCTGGGAAAGCCTCGTGGGAAAGCCTCGAGGAAAGCCACAGATCCCTTGATCCACGCGAAGGGAAGCGTGACACTGCTGCTACAGCTCGAGAGGAAAGCGCACGTGCAGGCGCCCACTCGAGACGAGGACTGACTCCCCTGGGGAGACTCCAGAAGTACCCCAAGATCCATGTCAGCACTGGAGAAGAATCCTCAGGTTCCGGCACCGACTCCACACAAGGCCTTAGGCCCCGGCATCGTCGGGAGAGGAATCCCGAGAGGCCGCCGAGCAACTCGCATGGGATTGGCCTTTCCTGAGGCCACCAGAGCGGGTCCCTGAGGTCCCCGTCGTAACGCGAGAACATCTGCACCAACTCAAGAAAATGCAGGAGGTTCTCCCCTCCAGGGAGATGAGGCCAATTTCCTCTGAGGCGTCCCCAGGCTAATCAGACCTAACCTCTGGAACTTCCAAAGGGTCCTTCACACCCTTGCTGCAACTCAAGAAGTTCCCCGACATACCCGTCTCCACTCGAGAGGAAGCACGAGAGTCCAGCCACATCCAGAGGAGCCTCGTTTCCGCCTCATGGCTCGAGAGGGGATCCTTTCACTGCGTGGTGGGAAAGAATTCCCGGCATTCCCCTCGCATCTCAAGAGGAGGCGCTCTCCACAGGAAAGGCGAGAGGAACTCCAGGGTCGTGCCACCATTCCCAGAGTCCCCCAGATGTCTCAGTCCATTCCAGGGAAACCTGTTTTCCCTGCACTGCCTCGACTTTCAAGCCGAGGATCGACTAACACAACGGTGACACGTGGGTCAGCCCTGTGGAAGCCTCGTGGGAAAGCCTCGTGGGAAAGCCTGGGAAAACCTCGAGGGAAAGCCACAGATCCCTTGATCCACGCGAAGGGAAGCGTGACACTGCTGCTACAGCTCGGGAGAAAAGCGCACGTGCATGCCCCCACTCGAGACGAGGACTGACTCCCCTGGGG
>NW_017201423.1:0-19184 GCF_001704415.2 Capra hircus | reverse complement strand
AGGCAATGACAAAGAATATTCAAGCTGCTGCACAATTGCACTCATCTCACACACTAGTAAAGTAATGCTCAAAATTCTCCAAGTTCACATGAACTGTGAACTTCCAAATGTTCAAGAGGGATTTAAAACATGCAGAGAAACCAGAGATCAAACTGCCAACATCCACTGGATCATTGAAAAAAGCAAGAGAGTTCCAGAAAAAAAGACATCTATTTCTGCTTTATTGACTATGCCAAAGCCTTTGACTGTGTGGATCACAATAAACTGGGAAAAATTCTGAAAGAGATGGGAATACCAGACCACCTGACCTGTCTCTTGAGAAACCTGTATGCAGGTCAGGAAGAAACAGTTCGAACTGGACATGGAACAACAGACTGGTTCTAAATAGGAAAAGGAATATGTCAAGGCAGTGTATTGTCACCCTGCTTATTTAACTTATATGCAGAGTACATCATGAGAAACACTGGGCTGGAGGAAGCACACGCTGGAATCCAGATTGCTGGGAGAAATATCAAGAATCTCAGATATGCAGATGACACCACCCTTATGCAGAAAGTGAAGAAGAACTAAAGAGTCTCCTGATGAAAGTGAAAGAGGAGAGTGAAAAAGTTAGCTTAAAGCTCAGCATTCAGAAAACTAAAATCATTGCATCCAGTCTCATCACTTCATGGCAAATAGATGGGAACACATTGGAAACAGCAGCAGACTATTTTTGGGGGCTTGGAAATCACTGCAGGTGATGGCTGCCTCCATGAACTTAAAACATATTTATGACTTGGAAGAAAAGTGATGACCAAACTAGACAGCATATTAAAAAGCCGAGACGTTGCTTTGCCAACAAAGATCCATCCAGTCAAGGCTATGGTTTTTCCATATGTCATGGATGGATATGAAAGATGTACTATAAAGAAAGTGACAGCTGAAAATTAGATGCTTTTGAACTGTGGTGTTGAGAAGATGCTTGTAGGTCGCTTAGACTACAAGGAGACGCAACCACTCCATCCTAAAGGAAATCAGGTCTGAATATACATTGGAAGGACTAATACTGAACCTGAAACTCCAATACTTTGGCCACTTGATGTGAAGAGCTGACTCACTTGGAAGTTGCTTTGATTTGCCTGTGAGTGTGGGAGCCCTCCCTGGGCAAAGGGCCTCAGGGGTCATTGCCACTGAATCACGACCTCCAAGCAAGCGCATTCCAGCTGTGTGACATTCAGGAAGCAGGAGACTGGGAAAACTATCTTCCTTAGAGGAAGGAAAGTCATCCACAGAGAGTGTGTTTTCAGGCCTCTCTTTGCAGCAAGTGTTTTGCTTCTCAGACATCAGAGCTGCAGGCTTGCTCTGAGGGCCTCAATTGCAGAGTCAGGGCTGTGTGTCTCACTGCACTTTCCAAGCATTGCAGACACATTCCTAGGTTGGAGCAGTGCTTCCCATGAGAAAGAAGCCTCGGGAGTGTGTCTGAGCGGGCTGAGTGCCATGCTAGGGTCACCTAGTCGAGGGCACCTTGCACATCCAATGGGCCCCAGGCGAGTAGCTATGGACCGGCCCTTCGGTTGAGATATCCCAAAGCAGGGAACAAAGCAGCTCTGTCAGAAGGAGGAAAACAGCAATGGGATGGATTTTCAAGCAGTTGCTAAGTCACACCACGTTAGGGCTCCCGGGAAAGAAATGCAAATTTTGGCCTCTAGGCCCAGTATCCAGATGTGTGCACAGGATATTTTCCCCACAGGATCCAAGAATGTTCCAGACAGACCTAAGCTCACTAGCTCTCTCCTGCAGAGGAAATGAAATATTGTTGCTGAACCACGAAAAGATGCTGGGATTCTTGGCTTATGGAGGAGAAGAATTCAATCCAGGGCCCAAGACGAGGCTTGATTGCTCAGAGCTTTTGTGCAATAGAGTTTTATTAAAGTATAAAGGAGATAGAGAAAGCTTCTGACAGAGACATCACAAGGGGCAGAAACGTACCCCCTTGCTAGTGTTAGTAATGGAGTTATATACTCTCCAATAAGTTATGACGAACAAAAGAATGTCTGGAGGTTGTAAAGACTCACTAGACCTACTCCCATAATTGACATTTTAAGATAACAGGATTAGCCAGAAGGTTTTTTCCAGAGACCGTCCTCAAGAAGGATGCATGATTGTTATATAATCCTAAGGAATGTAGAGGGAAAAACAGTTTGTCCTTTCTTCCTCCTTGAGAATTCTAGACCCCTCTCTCCTTGGGGACCCTTGAACTTCTTAGAAACCTGCCTTGGCAATGACTCTCTCAGAAACATGATTGAACAGCCGTTTGGAGCTTCCTTTGACTTTCCCTGGGAGGGAGGGAGCCCTCCCTGAGCACAGGGCCTCAGGGGCCATGGCCAATGAAAAAGAATCTCCCAGCAAGTGCTTTTCAGCCCTGTGTGACTCTCAGCCCACAGGAGGCTGAGAAAACTCTCTTCCTTGGAGGAAGGAAAGGCAGCCCAAGAGTGTGTTTTCAGGCCTGTATCTTGCAGCAAGTGTTTGGCTTGTTAGACAGAAGACCTGCAGGCCTGTTCCAACAGACTCAATTCCAGAATCAGGGCCTTGTGTCTCCCTGCAGTTTCCTGGCCTTGCAAACACATTCCTAGTGAGAGCAGTCCTGCCCATGGGGACTGCTGCGGGAGTGTGTCTGAGGGGGGCCAGGTGTCATGCTGGGGTCACCTGGTCGAGGGCACCTTGCACCTCCAATGGACCCCAGGCAAGGAGTTGCAGGCCACCACCTTGCTTCTGAAATCCCAAAATGGGGAGCAAAGCTCGCTCTGTCAGAGGGAAGAAAACAGCAACAGGATGGATTTTCAAGCAGTTGCTAGGCTGTACTGCGTTAGGGCTCCAAGGAAGGAAAATGCGAATTTTAGCCCCTACGACTGGTATCCAGGTGGGCTCCCAGGATGATTTCCCCGCAGGATCCAAGAACGTTCCAGACAGACCTGGGCTCACTAGCTCCCTCCTGCAGAGGAAATATGATAGAACAGCTGTTTGGAGGTTGCTTTGACTTCCCCTGGGAGGGTAGGATCCCTCCCTGGGTGCAGGGCCTCAGGGGCCATTGCCGCTGAGAAATGCCCTCTAAGCCAGACCTTTCCAGCCTTGTATGACTCAGCACGGAGGAGACTGGAAAAGCTCTCTTCCTTGGAGGAAGGAAAGGCAGCCCCAGAGAGTGTGTTTTCACACCTGTATCTTGCAGCAAGTGTTTGGCGTCTCAGACGTCAGACCTCCAGGCCTGCTCCAACGGCCTCAGTTCCAGAGTCAGGGCCGTGTGTTTCCCTGCATTTTCTGAGCCCTTGGGAACACATTCCTAGGTCAGAACAGTCCTGGCCCATGGGGAAGGAGGCTGCGGGAGTGTGTCTGAGGGGGTCGGGTGCCATGCTGGGTGTTCCAATAGACCCGGTACCTCCAATAGACCCCAGGACAACAGCGGTGGGGCTCCCCCTGGCTTCCGAAATGCCAAAGCGAGAAGCAAAGCTAGCTCTATCAGAAGGAAGAAAAGAGCAATCGATGGATGTTCAGGCTGTTGCTGGGCCGCACCACTTCAGGGTCCCCCCCGAGAGGAACAGGCGCCCTGTGGCCCCTAGGTCCGATATGCAGGTTAACACACAGGGTGTGTCCCCATAGGAGCCAAGAATTTTCCTGACAGATCTAGGCTCACTAGAGCTCTCCTACAGGGCAAAAGGGGTAGAACAGACTGTGGATGTGACTCTGCCTTTCCCAGCGAGCATGGGGCCCTCCCTACGGCCCCGGGCTCCAGGGAAAATTGTCCCTGAAAAATGACCTCCAAGAAGCGCTTTTCCAGCAGGCTGGGATGCAGAGTTCACAGGATGCGGGGAAAGTGATCGTCCTTCAGGGAAGAAGAGGCAGCCACCCAGTGTGTGTTTGCAAGCCTGTATTTGGAAGAAACTGGTTAGCTCCTTCAAGGGGAGACCTCCAGGTCTGCTCAGAGGACCGAAATTCCAGAGGCAGCACCATGCATCTCCCCTGTCCTTTCTGAGCCTTGGAAAGACATTCCTAGCTTATAGCGGTATTGCTCATGAAGAAGCAGGATGCAGGAATGTGTCAGACATGACTGGCTGCCTTCCTGGGTTCAGCTCCGTGAGGGGCATTTCCACTCAGAGTAGGTCCCATGCCTCCTTGGGGAGGAAGTGGGGCCCGCTTGCCTCCAAATTGCCAAAGGCTGGAACAAAGCTAGTTCTATCAGAGGTAAGAAAAGAGCAATTGGATGGATGTGGAAGCTGTTGCTGGGCCGCACTGCTTCAGGCCCCCCACCCCTCCGCCCCCGAGAGAAACAGGCGCCCTGTGGCCCCTAGGTCCTGGATGCAGTTTCACACATAGAATGTGTCCCCATAGGAGCCAAGAATTTTCCTGACAGACCTAGGCTCACTAGAGCTCTCCTACAGAGCGAAGGGGATGGGACAGATGTGTGGCTGTGGCTCTGCCTTTCCCTGGGAGTGTGGAGCCGCTCCCTATGGCCCCGGGCTCCAGGGGAAATTGCCCCTGAATAATGACCTCCAAGAAGCGCTTTTCCAACTGGCTGAGACGTGGAGTTCTCAGGATGCAGGGAAAGCGAGTGTCCTTCGGGGAAGCAAAGGCAGTCACCTGTTATCATGACTTACTAGAATAGTAGGTACCTTCTCCGGTTGGGCAGAGGCCTTCCCTACCTGATCTGAAAAAGAAAATGAAGTAGCTCGCTGATTTGAGAAATAATTCCCAGACTTGGGTTTCCAACCAGTATAGAATCCGACAATGGCCCTGTCTTTGTAGCCGAGTTAATTAACAGGTATGTGAAGCTCTAAATATCAGTGGAAATTACATACAGCATATAGGCCCCAGTGTTCTGGAATGATGGAAAGAAACAACCAAACTTTTGAAGAGACACTTTCAAAATGGATCATAGAGACTGACTGTACATGGATGGGCTTGCTTCCGGCAGACTTACTCATATTACGGGTAACCGCACGTTCCCACAGTTGTTGTCCTTATGAAATTTTCTATGGGAGACCCCCTCCCACAGTGAGGCAGGTGTTAGCAGATTTGCCACAAGTAAGGGGGTGGGATTTCACAGCAGATGGAACAATTAGGTAAGGTAATAAATCAGGTAACTTAAGTTTGGTATAAAAAAGAATATCATTCCCCCTTGAGGAACAGATTCATGAATTTGTGCTCAGTGATCAGGTGTGGCTCAATGACTGGAAACACAATTCCTTGGCCTGACATCGGAAAGGTCCTTATACTGTTGTTTTAGCCACAATTCTGAAAGAGATGGGAATACCAGACCACCTAACCTGCCTCTTGAGAAATCTGGATGAAGGTCAGGAAGCAACAGTTAGAGCAGGACATGGAACAACAGACTGGTTCCAAAAAGGAAAAGGAGTATGTCAAGGCTGTATATTGTCACCCTGTTTATTTAACTTATATGCAGAGTACATCATGAAACATGCTGGGATGGAAGATACATGAACTGGAATCAAGATTGCCGGTAGAAATATCAATAAACTTAGATATGCAGATGACACCACCATTATGGCAGAACGTGAAGAGGAAAGGGTATGTCGGGGAACTTCTTGAGTTGCCAGCAAGGGTGTGAAGGACCCTTTGGAAGTTCCAGAGGTTAGGTGTGGTTAGTCTCGAGATGCCTCAGCAGAAATGGGCCTCATGTCGCCTGGAACGGAGAGGGCTCCTGGATATTTCCGAGTTTCAGCAGGTGCTCTCCTTGTGTGGAGTCGGGGGCCGGAAGCTGAGGATTCCTCTCCAGTGCTGACATGGATTTTGGGGTACTTCTGGAGTCTCCACAAAGGAGTCAGGCCTCGTCTCGAGTGGGGGCATGAGCGTGCCATTTCCTCCCATGCTGTAGCAGCAGTGTCACGGTTCCCCTTGCGTGGACCAAGGGATCTGTGGCTTTCCCTCGAGTCTTTCCCACGAGGCTTTCCCACAGGGCTGTCCCACGTGTCACGGTGGTGTGAGTCGATCCTCGGCGTGAAAGCCGAGGCAGTGCAGGGAAAACAGGTTCCTGTGGAACGGACTGACACATCTGGGGGAGTCTTGGAATGGTGGCACGACCCTGCAGTTCCTCTCCCCTTTCCTTTGGAGAGCGCCACCTTGAGATTGGCGATGGGAATGCCGGGAATTCTTTTCCCGAACCAAGCAGGGAAAGGATCCCTCATCTCGAGGTACGAGCCGGAAACGGAGCTCCTCAGGATGTGGCCGGGACCATCGTGCTTCCTCTTGAGTGGAGACGGGTGTGTCGGGGAACTTCTTGAGTTGCAGCTTGACTGTGAAAGACTCTTTGGAAGTTCCAGAGGTCAAGTGTGATTAGCCTCGAGACACCTCAGTGGAAACTGGCCTCATCTCGCCTGCAGGGGAGAACCTCCTGTATTTTACCGAGTTTCGGCAGGTGCTCTCGACTTACGACGGGGACTTCAGGGACCCGGTCTGTTGGCCCTCAGGAAAGGCCAGTCCCCATTGCGAGTTGCTTGGGGGCCTCTCAGGATTCCTCTCCCGTCGATGCCGGGGCCTAAGATCTTGTGTGGAGTCGGTTGCCGGAACCTGAGGATTCCTCTCCAGTGCTGACAGGGATCTTGGGGTACTTCTGGAGTCTCCCCAGGGAAAGTCATTCTGCATCTCGAGTGGGGGCATGCACATGCGATTTCCTCCGAGCTGTAGCAGCAGTGTCACGCTTCCCTTCGCGTGGATCAAGGGATTCTGTGGCTTTCCCTCGAGGGTTTCCCACAGGGCTGTCCCACGTGCCACCGTGGTGTGAGTCTATCCTTGGCAGGAAAGTCGAGGCAGTGCAGGGAAAACAGGTTTCCCTGGAATGGACTGAGACATCTGGGGACTCTGGGAATGGTGGCACGACCCTGGAGTTTCCTCTCGCCTTTCCTGTGGAGAGCGCCTCCTCTTGAGATGCGACCGGGAACGCCGGGAATTCTTTCCCGACCACGCAGGGAAAGGATCCCTCCTCTCGAGCTAGGAGGCGGAAACGGGTCTCTGCTGGATGTGGGCGGGAATCTCGTGCTTACTCTCGAGTGGAGACCGGTTTGTCGAGGAACTTATTGAGTTGCAGTAAAGGGTGTGAAGGACCCTTTGGAAGTTCCAGAGGTTAGATATGATTAGCCTCCAGACGGTCAGCGGAAATGGGCCTCATCTCGCCTGGAGGGGAGAACCTCCTGGATTTTCTCGAGTTGCGGCAGGTGCTCTCGACTTACGACTGGGACCTCACGGACCCGCTCTGGTGGCCTCAGGAAAGGCCAGTCCCCATGCGAGATGCTCGGGGGCCTCTCGGGATTCCTCTCCCGTCGAAGCCGGGCCTAAGACCTTGTGTGGGAATCGGTGCCGGAACCTGAGGATTCCTCTCCAGTGCTGACATGGATCTTGGGGTACTTCTGGAGTCTCCCCAGGGGAGTCAGTCCTCATCTCGAGTGGGGTCATGCAGCGTGCGCTTTCCTCCCGAGCTGTTACAGCAGTGTCAGCGCTTCCCTTTGGCGTGGATCAAGGGATCTGGGACTTTCCCTCGGAGGCTTTCCCACGAGGTTTTCCCCACGAGGCTTTCCCACAGGGCTGTCCCACGTGCCACCGTTGGTGTGAGTCGATCCTCGACTTGAAAGTCGAGGCAGTGCAGGGAAAACAGAGTTTCCCTGGAATGGACTGAGACTTCGGGGGAATCTGGGAATATTGACACGACACTGGGAGTTCGTCTCGACTTTCCTGTGGAGAGCGCCTCCTCTTGAGATGCGACCGGAACGCTGGGAAATTTTTTCCAACACGCAGGGAAAGGATCACTCCTCTCGAGCTAGGAGGCGGAAACGGGGCTCCTCTGGATGTGGGCGGGACTCTCGTGCTTCCTCTCGAGTGGAGACGGGTATGTCGGGGAACTTCTTGAGTTGCAGCAAGGGTGTGAAGGACCCTTTGGAAGTTCCAGACGGTTAGATGTGATTAGCCTCGAGACGCCTCAGGGGAAATGGGCCTCATCTCGCCTGGAGGGGGAGAACCTCCTGGATTTTCTCGAGTTGAGGCAGGTGCTCTCGAACTTACGACGGGGACCTCAGGGACCCGCTCTGGTGGCCTCAGGAAAGGCCAGTCCCCATGCAAGTTGCTCGGGGGCCTCTCCGATTCCTCTCCCGTCGATGCCGGGACCTAAGACCTTGTGTGGAGTAGGTGCCGGAAACCTGAGGATTCCTCTCCAGTGCTGACATGGATCTTGGGGTACGTCTGGAGTCGTCCCCAGGGAGTCAGTCCTCGTCTCGAGTGGGGCATGCACCGTGCGCTTTCCTCCCGAGATGTAGCAGCAGTGTCATGCTTCCCTTTCGCGTGGATCAAGAATCTGTGGCTTTCTCTTGAGGCTTTCACACGAGGCTTTCCCACGAGGCTTTCCACAGGGCTGTCTCCACGTGCCACCGTGGTGTGAGTCGATCCTCGGCTTGAAAGTCGAGGACAGTGCAGGGAAAACAGGTTTCCCTGGAATGGACTGAGACATCTGGGGACTCTGGGAATGGTGGCACGACCCTGGAGTTCCTCTCGCCTTTCCTGTGGAGAGCGCCTCCTCTTGAGATGCGACTGGGAAACGCCGGGAATTCTTTCCCGAACACGCAGGGAAAGGATCCCTCCTCTCGAGCTAGGAGGCGGAAACGGGGCTCCTCTGGATGTGGGCGGAGACTCTCGTGCTTCCTCTCGAGTGGAGACGGTATGTGGGGAACTTCTTGAGTTGCAGCAAGGGTGTGAAGGACCCTTTGGAAGTTCCAGAGGTTAGGTGTGATTAGCCTCGAGACGCCTCAGCGGAAATGGGCCTCATCTCGCCTGGAGGGGAAGAACCTTCCTGGATTTCTCGAGTTGCAGGCAGGTGCTCTCGACTTACGACGGGACCTCAGGGACCCACTCTGGTGGCCTCAGGAAAGGCCAGTCCCCATGCGAGTTGCTTCGGGGGCCTCTCGGGATTCCTCTCCGTCGATGCCGGGGCCTAAAGATCTTGTGTGGAGTCCGTGCCGGAACCTGAGGATTCCTCTCCAGTGCTGACATGGATCTGTGGGGTACTCTCTGAGTCTCCCCAGGGAGTCAGTCCTCGTCTCGAGTGGGGGCATGCACGTGCGCTTTCCTCCCCGAGCTGTAGCAGCAGTGGTCACGCTTCCTTCGCGTGGATCAAGGGATCTGTGGCTTTCCCTCGAGGCTTTCCCAACGAGGCTTCCCACGAGCTTCCCACAGGCTGTCCCACGTGCCACCAGTGGTGTAGAGTCGATCCTCGGCTTGAAAGTCGAGGCCAGTGCAGGGAAAAGCAGGTTTCCTGGAATGGACTGAGACATCCTGGGGACTCTGGGAATGGTGGCACGACCCTGGAGTTCCTCTCGCCTTTCCTGTGGAGAGCGCCTCCTCTTGAGATGCGACGGAAACGCCGGGAATTCTTTCCCGACCACGCAGGGAAAGGATCCCTCTCTCGAGCTAGGAGGCGGAAACGGGGGCTCCTCTGGATGTGGGCGGGACTCTCGTGCTTCCTCTCGAGTGGAGACGGGTATGTCGGGGAACTTCTTGAGTTGCAGCAAGGGTGTGAAGGACCCTTTGGAAGTTCCAGAGGTTAGGTGTGATTAGCCTCGAGACGCCTCAGCGGAAATGGGCCCTCATCTCGCCTGGAGGGGAGAACCTCCTGGATTTTCTCGAGTTGCCGGCAGGTGCTCTCGACTTACGACGGGACCTCAGGAACCCGCTCTGGTGGCCTCAGGAAAGGCCATTCCCCATGGCGAGTTTGCTCGGGGGCCTCTCGGGATTCCTCTCCCGTCGATGCTGGGGCCTAAGACCTTGTGTGGAGTCGGTGCCAGGAACCTGAGGATTCCTCTCCAGTGCTGACATGGATCTTGGGGTACTTTCTGGAGTCTCCCAGGGAGTCAGTCCTCGTCTCGAGTGGGGCATGCACGTGCGCTTTCCTCCCGAGCTGTAGCAGCAGTGTCATGCGCTTCCCTTCGCGTGGATCAAGGATCTGTGGCTTTCCCTCGAGGCTTTCCCACGGAGGCTTTCCCACGAGGCTTTCCCACAGGGCTGTCCCACGTGCCACCGTGGTGTGAGTCGATCCTCGGCTTGAAAGTCGACGCAGTGCAGGGAAAACAGGTTTCCCTGGAATGGACTGAGACATCTGGTTGGTCTCTGGGAATGGTGTCACGACCCTGGAGTTCCTCTCGCCTTTCCTGTGGAGAGCGCCTCCTCTTGAGATGCGACGGGAACGCCGGGATTCTTTCCCGACCACGCAGGGAAAGGATCCCTCATCTCAGGCTAGGAGGCGGAAACGGGGCTCCTCTGGATGTGGCCGGACTCTCGTGCTTCCTCTCAAGTGGAGACGGGTATGTCGGGGAACTTCTTGAGTTGCAGCAAGGGTGTGAAGAACCCTTTGGAAGTTTCCAGAGGTTAGGTGTGATTAGCCTCGAGACGCCTCAGCGGAAATGGGCCTCATCTCGCCTGGAGGGGAGAACCTCCTGGATTTTCTCGAGTTGCGGCAGGTGCTCTCGACTTACTGACGGGGACCTCAGGGACCCGCTCTGGTGGCCTCAGGAAAGGCCAGTCCCCATGCGAGTTGCTCGGGGCCTCTCGGGATTCCTCTCCGTCGATGCTGGGGCCTAAGACTTGTGATGGAGTCAGTGCCGGAACCTGAGGATTCCTCTCCAGTGCTGACATGGATCTTGGGGTACTTCTGGAGTCTCCCCAGGGGAGTCAGTCCTTCGTCTCGAGTGGGGGCATGCCACGTGCGCTTTCCTCCCGAAGCTGTAGCAGCAGTGTCGCGCTTCCCTTCGCGTGGATCAAGGGATCTGTGGATTTCCCTCGAGGCTTTCCAACGAGGCTTTTCCCACGAGGCTTTCTCACAGGCTGTCCACGTGCCACCGTGGTGTGAGTCGATCCTCGGCTTGAAAGTCGACGCAGTGCAGGGAAAACAGGTTTCCCTGGAATGGACTGAGACATCTGGGGGACTCTGGGAATGGTGGCACGACCCTGGAGTTCCTCTCGCCTTTCCTGTGGGAGCGCTCCTCTTGAGATGCGACTGGGAACGCCGGGAATTCTTTCCCGAACCACGCAGGGAAAGGATCCCTCCTCTCGAGCTAGGAGGCGGAAACGGGCTCCTCTGGATGTGGGCGGAACTCTCCTGCTTCGTCTCGAGTGGAGACGGGTATGTCGGGAACTTCTTGAGTTTGCAGCAAGGGTGTGAAGGACCCTTTGGAAGTTCCAGAGGTTAGGTGTGATTAGTCCTCGAGACGCCTCAGCGGAAATGGGCCTCATCTCGCCTGGAGGGGAGAACCTCCTGGATTTTTCGAGTTGCGCAGGTGCTCTCGACTTACGACGGGGACCTCAGGGACCCGCTCTGGTGCCTCAGGAAAGGCCAGTCCCCATGCGAGTTGCTTCGGGGGCCTCTCGGGATTCCTCTCCCGTCGATGCCAGGGGCCTAAGATCTTGTGTGGAGTCGGTGCCGGAACCTGAGGATTCCTCTCCAGTGCTGACATGGATCTTGGGTACTTCTGCAGTCTCCCAGGGGAGTCAGTCCTCGTCTCGAGTGGGGGCATGCACGTGCGCTTTCCTCCCGAGCTGTAGCAGCAGTGTCATGCTTCCCTTCGCGTGGATCAAGGGATCTGTGGCTTTCCCTCCGAGGCTTTCCCAACGAGGCTTTCCACGACTTCTCAGGGCTGTCCCACGTGCCACCGTGGTGTGTAGTCGATCTTCGGCTTGAAAGTCGAGGCAGTGCAGGGAAAACAGGTTTCCCTGGAATGGACTGAGACATCCTGGGGGACTCTGGGAATGTGGACACGACCCTGGAGTTCCTCTCGCCTTTCCTGTGGAGAGCGCCTCCTCTTGAGATGCGACGGAAACGCCTGGGAAATTCTTCCCGACCACGCAGGGAAAGGATCCCTCCTCTCGAGCTAGGAGGCGGAAACGGGGCTCCTCTGGATGTGGGCGGGACTCTCCTGGCTTCCTCTCGAGTGAGACGGGTATGTCAGGGGAATCTCTTGAGTTGCAGCAAGGGTGTGAAGACGCCTTTGGCAGTCTCCAGAAGTTAGGTGTGATTAGCCTCGAGACGCCTCAGTGGAAATGGGCCTCATCTCGCCTGGAGGGGAGAACCTCCTGGATTTCTCGAGTTTGCGCAGGTGCTCTCGACTTACGACGGGGACCTCAGGGACCCGCTTCTGTGGCCTCAAGGAAAGGCCAGTCCCCATGCGAGTTGCTCGGGGGCCTCTCGGGATTCCTCTCCCGTCGATGCCTGGGGCTTAAGACTTGTGTGGAGTCGGTGCCGGAACCTGAGGATTCCTCTCCAGTGCTGACATGGATCTTGGGGTACTTCTGGAGTCTCCCCAGGGAGTCAGTTCCTCGTCTCGAGTGGGGCATGCACGTGCGCTTTCCTCTCCGAGCTGTAGCAGCAGTGTCACGCTTCCCTTCGCCGTGGATCAAGGGATCTGTGGCTTTCCTCGAGGCTTTCCCACGAGGCTTTCCCACGAGGCTTTCCCACAGGGCTGTCCCACGTGCCACCGTGGTGGTGAGTCGATCTTCGGCTTGAAGAGTGCGAGGCAGTGGCATGGGAAAATCAGGTTTCCCTGGAATGGACTGAGACATCTCGGGGACTCTCTGGAATGGTGCACGACCCTGGAGTTCCTCTCGCCTTTCCTGTGGAGAGCGCCTCCTCTTGAGATGCGACGGGAACGCCTGGAAATTCTTTCCCGACCACGCAGGGAAAGGATCCCTCCTCTCGAGCTAGAGGAGGCGGAACAGGGGCTCCTCTGGATGTGGGCGGGACTCTCGTGCTTCCTCTCGAGTGGAGTGGCGTATGTCGGGGAATCTTCTTGAGTTGCAGCAAGGGTGTGAAGACCCTTTGGAAGTTCCAGAGTTAGGTGTGATTAGCCTAGAGACGCCTCAGCGGAAATGGGCCTCATCTCGCCAGGAGGGGAGAACCTCCTGGATTTTCTCGAGTTGCGGCAGGTGCTCTCGACTTACGACGGGGACCTCAGGGACCCGCTCTGGTGGCCTCAGGAAAGGCCAGTCCCCTGCAAGTTGCTCGGGCCTCTCGGGTGCCTCTCGGGTTTCCTCTCCCGTCAATGCTGGGCCTAAAAACCTTGTGTGGAGTCCAGTGCCGGAACCTGAGGATTCCTCTCCAGTGCTGACATGGATCTTGGGGGTACTTCTGTAGTCTCCCCAGGGGAATCAGTCTTCGTCTCCGAGTGGGGGCATGCACGTGCGCTTTCCTCCGAGCTGTAGCAGCAGTGTCACGCTTCCCTTCGCGTGAACCAAGGGATAAGGGGCTTTCCCTCGAGGCTTTTCCCACGAGGCTTTCCCACGAGGCTTTCTGCCGGGGTCCAGCCCCGGTGGATCCAGGGAATTCGAAGGGTGGACGGCGTTGGCGTGGAAAGACTTGTTTGTTTATTAATGTAAGATTAGATTAAGAAACTATAGTGTAATAAGAAGATTAAGTGGACGAAGAGGGCTGAATAGCTTGGTTTACGCGGAAGGCCAATAAAATTCCAGACAAGGAATTTGCACCAGTCTACGTTGGGCCACCGGCGCCCGCTTGAATATCTAAGGGTGCCTCGCCTTAAGCTCCCTTTGGTGCGGGTCTTAACAGCCGGGGCAAGTAAGTAGACCTGGCGAGCCTCCGCGCCCCAGATGGAGATTCAGGCCTGAAGTTAAAGTAAAGAGCAGAGAGAGGGAAGGGGAGAGAAGAGGAGAGAGAGAGACATGGGGGGAGCCAGAGTCCCAAGAAACCAGGCCGAGAGACTAGTTCGAGAAACTGATCCGATCCTTTATTGTTCAGAAGGCCTTTTATACTTTTGATAAAACATGGAGATCAACGGGTAACACAGAATTATGTAGCGTTCGCAGCCCAGACTCTTTCTATACATCATTTTGTATACAAAAGGTCTCAGGTGATTTACATTATCTTCTGGCCAAGAAGCTTGTTAACACTTTTTAGCTCTCTTCCTTAATGAATGTTGATTTTGTTTCCCCTGAAGTGTTTTTCTTTAATTTGCATCTCCTTAAAGCATTAAAGTTACATCTCTATAGAACAAAGGTGCAGTGGGATATAACAAAGAAGGTACTTAACTCAAAGATCTAATGTTGCTAATACCAGGTCTACTACTTGTTTTTCTATATACCAACTATATCTAAAAATAAAGGATATGAAAATTTGGCAGCAAGCATTGACTCAACAAATGAAAACTTTTTAATCAGTCCTATTCTAAAGATTTTGACTCTTCGGAAGCCCCTACATTCCTAGGATATTTTAAGCTTCCTGTGCCTCCTGCGGTCAGGAGGCCTCAAACAATCACCACTCGCAGAGTCCTGCCAGGCAGGCTAGAAAGCCATCGGAGGGGTTTTTAGATTGAAACACTCTTTCAAATGCAGAAGACTGAAACCCTGAATTGACTTTTCCAGAAATGTCAGAAGAGTGGAAAAGCAGAGCACAAAAGCCGGCAGATTTTTGTTGGGGTACATGCTTAGGAATTTCCAGAGGGGTCCCTGAAGTCTGAGCACGCCTTGCGATATGTCAGCTTCCTTCCTCATGACCTTGTCACGGGCGGATTCCTCACTACTGGCTCCCGGCATCTCACCCTTTTTAATTTTAAATAATTGATTATTTATGTTTAAAATCAGGTGCAGTTCGGTCTCGAGATTCCGAATGCTCTGCCGAAGAATCTAGACAATATAGGGAAGTATGATTATGAGGAGCAAGATTATAGACAGTAGACAGAACAGTCTTCAGAAATGAAGTTAGAGAAAGTGTGGGAAAAGTCATTGGCTTCTCCTGCGGTGGTAAAATCTAATCGGGAGTGTTCCAAGGTCTGAATCTGATTATGAAGTTTCCCTAAGTCTAAACTAATATCTGAGCTGTTCCAAAATACCTAAACCTTGATTTTTTAACATATTGGGCATTTACACTTGTTGAGTCAATGATTGCTGTTGTAGTAACAATAACAGTTGTTGTAACACAGCAAGAACATAATTATCATATCAATAAGTTGTTACAGTTATAGGACATCTTTAAAACCACAGAAGAGCAGACATTACTTTGAGGAGTTAAACAAGATGAAAACATCCATGGTTCACAAGTCGCTACTTAGGTACATTAAGTTTTCTGGAATCATTGGTGAAAAGAAGAACATAAGGAGAGGATAGACAAGCCAAAATAGAGTAAATAGAGTCATTTTCTGGTTGGAGTTTGTGCTGCAGCAGCTGTTAGTCCTGCCGGGATCTTGATGTTTCTTTTGCCTCTTTTGCCGGTAGGAGCAGCGGCCTTCACCCCGCCCTCTGACACTGGCGCTGTTATGGGGCTGCGAGTGCGGTGCACTGGGTTCCGTCAGTCAGGCTGGCCCCGCCCGCAGCTTTTGGTGCGCGGCTGTTTCCCGCGGTGGTGGTGGCAGAGAAGTTCCCTTTTTCTTTTGTGGCGAATCAGTCTGTCCGGGATCCAAGTTGACGAATCTGCACCCTGTGGAAAAAAATATAAACACTTCCTCGACCCGCAGTAAATTTTGGGTCGGGATCTTTTTGTTATCTGGAGGAGATCTTTTTGCTTTACTAATGGCTTTTTATTTTACTGTTTCAAAACGAATCAGCATTTAACTTATTACAAAGAGAACATGTTGTAAAATCTGATGGGGGAAAACTATACTTAATTTCTCTCTTTTTAATTTTTGAATTAACAAAGCACGTGAGGGTAAATGATGCAAGATCTGATCACAAGAATTTCCTATAGCAATCTGCCAATCATCAAACATTTGAAAAGCATTCAAGTTGTTCTCTGTTATATGGAAGTGCAATTTTTGATGGTTCTTTATTAAACAATTAATAAATCAGTATATTTGAATTAATCTTTTTAATTAATATGTCAGTAATTTTTCCTTAGGCAGAGGCCACTGTTCCACCCACACCGGATCTTGAAATTTTCATGTAATGGGGTAGGCAGCAAAAACAATGGCCTTCATTATAAATTTGGATATCCCAATCCAGTATATAGCTTGCAAGGAGTTGGGCAAATTAGCTCAATTATTCTTGTCTGTTGTTTACCCAATCCTTTTTGATGGATCATAGCCGATCTGCAGCATCTGAGAGGTCACTTTATCATCAGGCTAAAAAGTAACACTCCCATTTGAGATAGCATGTCCCTCCCCCCACAGGGTAAGGGGGAGTGAAGGGACTACATACGGTTGGAAAGTTCCACGGGTGTCCTCAAATTGCCAATCTAAAATTTTTGCACTTTTGGCTACTGTGGGGGCTCTTCCTATCCCCACCAAGTTATTTTCAGTAGTATGTGTGGGCCAGGAGGTGGGCCAGGAGCTAGGCCAGTCTTTTCCTGAAATGCCAAGAAACGTCTGCTCCTGTGTCTAATAACCCACAATAGACTTGCCATTAATCAGAATAGTTTTCATAGGCCGTTTCTGAGTAATTTTTGTTATCCAAAAAACCATATCACTAGACCCAAATATAAGAAGCAAGAAAAGAGGTGTTACACAATATCTTTATAAGCTTTTCTAATGATCTTTTTATAACCCAAATCTGGTCTATAGCCTTTTAGATGACAAGTAACCATTTAATCTTAGCTTGAAAACTTCCAGCAACGGGAGAGCTCACTATTCACCAAGGTTTTAAACTCTCTCTCACCTCTTACTCTATAGCATTTTTATCCTGCATACCACTTTTTCTAACTCCTTTTCAGTAGTATATGTTGGCCAGGAGCTGCGCTAGTCTCTCAGCAATGTAAGAAACGTCTTGTCTATTGTCTAACAGCCATGACATTTTATATCTTTGAATTAAAAAATCTTTTAAAGGCCTAGAAGCTGCAATTTTTTGCACCCAAAAAGCTAGATCTAGATCCTCTGGGGCTTTTTTTGTCTGGTTTTTCTGTTTGGTAATAAGGTAAAAGCAAAAGCTGTGCTATTATTTTTTTTTTAATTTTTATTAATTGCACAGTTTTAGCAGGTGGCGAGATCAAAACTTCAGTTTTTTTCAGTATAATCAGAATTTACTACACAAGACACTACCGAAATTTCTTGAAAAGAAAGCAAGCTATGCCCCAGTACAAGTCTTACAATGTCCTCAGGCAGGGGACTAGCCACTCTCATTGGAATCTGAGTCACTGGCACATCAGGGGTTAATATTATTGAAGTGGTGGAACTGAGGTCTAGGCCTGAGCTACCTGGGGTTGTTTGGTACGGGTTGTTGTGTCTGTTTAGCAGGACATTTTGGCAAAACATGTTCTATTTGGCCTCAAGAGAAACATTTTGCATTTGTAAAGTCCTTTTTATTACGAATATTTTTTTTTCTGTTTTTTTCCTTTTTCTTTTTTTTTTGTTGGGTGAGGCCCCTCCTGAGGGGATTTTATGCAAGGAGCAAGCTCTGTTTTAAAAGCTCTTTTGCTCAAAAATATTGTCACTATCGTTTTCAAACTTAAGCAATGTTCTGGGAGGCTTTGGATATAAAGTGGGGAGTTCTTAAGCCCTGGGGAGGCGCAAGCAGAGGTTGCAGTGGTCGCCTTAAATAAGATAACTTTTTTAAAGGTTTGGTTTGTGTAGAGGGGGAGGGGGGGGGCTCTCCAGGGCGCTCTCGGCGCTGCGTCCTGTAAGCACCCTCCTTCCTCGGGAGGAAGAGGAGTCTCTCTCCTTTTGTTTGCCAATGGCAGAAAATACGATCTGCATAGAAGGTGGAGACCCACTACCATTTACCGCTATAGCCTCTCCATAGGCTATCTAACAGCCTCATGACAGGGGTCCAGAACATTTGTAATCATATTTTACAGAGCAAAAGCATTTACAGGCCCATGCAAAGTATAGTAAGTTTTTAGCTGTTTTCCTACTCTCTCCCAGGTGTCTAAGTTAACAGTGCCTTCTTCTGGAAACCAGGGACACTGTTCTTGTACAAAGGAAAAAAATGAATGAATATTGGAATTTTTAACTTTAATTCCTCGTTTAGTTAGTAACTGCAAGATTACTCCTATAAAAAGCTGTCTTTCTTTTGATTCACTGTTACCCATGTCAGAAAATTAAGTCTTATAGAAAAGTCTACCTCAACAAAAGGTTTTACCTCTGGCGAGGGGGGTTTTGTTTTTAACCCTAGGATAGCAGGTTTTCTTTTCAACCTCTAGAGCACCAGGTTTCTCTTAAACCCTTGAACACTCCCACTCTTCCTCACCCTGTCTATCCTACAGGGGGGTCCGCGGCACCCTGAGTGGGGTCCTAGCCCGTCCCGAACACTCAACACTGGGGGAGTACCCGAAAGTACTCCGGGGGGAGTGATTAAGTCACTCGGGGGGAGCAACAGAGAGTGCTCCGGGGGGAGCAACGGAGAGGGCTCCGGGGGGAGCAGCAGACCGGGGGGAGCTTTTGCTCGAGGACTACCTTCGATAGCCTGTTCGGGCGCCACTTGCCGGGGTCCTGGCCCGGTGGATCCAGGGAATTCGAAGGGTGGACGGCGTTGGCGTGGAAAGACTTGTTTGTTTATTAATGTAAGATTAGATTAAGAAACTATAGTGTAATAAGAAGATTAAGTGAGGAAGAGGGCTGAATAGCTTGGTTTACGCGGAAGGCCAATAAAATTCCAGACAAGGAATCTGCACCATCTACGTTGGGCCACCGCGCCCGCTTGAATATCTAAGGGTGCCTCGCCTTAAGCTCCCTTTCGTGCGGGTCTTAACAGCCGGGGCAAGTAAGTAGACCTGGCGAGCCTCTGCGCCCCAGATGGAGATTCAGCCTGAAGTTAAAGTAAAGAGCAGAGAGAGGGAAGGGGAGAGAAGAGGAGAGAGAGAGACATGGGGGGAGCCAGAGTCCAAGAAACCAGGCCGAGAGACTAGTTCGAGAAACTGGTCCGATCCTTTATTGTTCAGAAGGGCCTTTATACTTTTGATAAAACATGGAGATCAACGGGTAACACAGAATTATGTAGCGTTCGCAGCCCAGACTCTTTATACATTTTGTATACAAAAGGTCTCAGGTGATTTACATTATCTTCTGGCCAAGAAGCTTGTTAACACTTTTTAGCTCTCTTCCTTAATGAATGTTGATTTTGTTTTCCCCGAAGTGTTTTCTTTAATTTGCATCTCCTTTAAAGCATTAAAGTTACATCTCTATAGAACAAAGGTGCAGTGGGATATAACAAAGAAGGTACTTAACTCAAGATCTGCTAAAAAAGGGGTACCAACTACTTGTTTTTTCTATATACCAACTATATCT
>NW_017201422.1:0-6695 GCF_001704415.2 Capra hircus | reverse complement strand
CAAAGGGTCCTTCACACCCTTACTGCAACTCAAGAAGTTCCCCGACAAAACCGTCTCCACTCGAGAGGAAGCACGAGAGTCCGCCAACATCCAGAGGAGCCCCGTTTCCGCCTCCTAGCTCGAGAGGGCGGATCCTTTCCCTGCGTGGTCGGAGAGAATTCCCGCGTTCCCGTCGCATCTCAAGAGGAGGCGCTCTTCACAGGAAAGGCGAGAGGAACTCCAGGGTCGTGCCACCATTCCCAGAGTTCCCCAGATGTCTCAGTCCATTCCAGGGAAACCTGTTTTCCCTGCCCTGCCTCGACTTTCAAGCCGATAATCGACTCACACCACGGTGGCACGTGGGGACAGCCCTGTGGAAAGCTTCTTGGGAAAGCCTCATGGGAAAGCCTCGAGGGGAAAGCCACAGATCACTTAATCCACTCGACGGGAAGCCTGACACTGCTGCTAAAGCTCGGGAGGAAAGCGCACGTGTACCCCCAACTCGAGTCGCGGACTGACTCCGCTGGGACACTCCAGAAGTACCCCAAGATCCATGTCAGCACTGGAGAGGAATCCTCAGGTTCCGGCCCAGACTCCACACAAGGTCTTAGGCCACGGAATCGACGGGAGAGGAATCCCGAGAGGCCCCCGAGCAACTCGCTTGGGGACTGGCCTTTCCTGAGGCCACCAGAGCAGGTCCCTGATGTCCCCGTCGTAAGTCGAGATCACCTGCCGCAACTCGAGAAAATCCAGGAGGTTTCCCCTCCAGGCAAGAGAGGCCCATTTCCGCTGAGGCGTCTCGAGGTTAATCACACCTAACCTCTGGAACTTCCAAAGGGTCCTTCACACCCTTTCTGCATCTCAAGAAGTTCCCCGACATACCCGTCTCCACTCGAGAGGAAGTACGAGTGTCCCGCCCTCATCCAGAGGATCCCCATTTACACCTCCTAGCTCGAGAGAAGGGATCCTTTCCCTGCGTGTTCGTGAAAAAATTCTCGGTGTTTCCGTCGCAGCTCAAGAGGATGCGCTCTCCACAGGAAAGGCGAGAGGAACTCCAGTGTCGGGCCACCATTCCCAGAGACCCCCAGATGTCTCAGTCCATTCCAGGGAAACCTGTTTTCCCGCACTGCCTCGACTTTCATGCCGAGGAACGACTCACACTACGGTGGCACGTGGTACAAACCTATGAGAAGCCTCGTGGGAAAGCCTTGAGGGATAGCCACAGATCCCTTGATCCACGGGAAGGGAAACGTGAATCTGCTGCTTCAGCTCGGGAGGAAATCGCACGTACATGCCCCCACTCGAGACGACGAAAGACTCCCCTGGGGAGACTCCAGAAGTAGCCCAAGATCCATGTCAGCACTGGAGAGGAATCCTCAGGTTCCGGCACCTACTCCACACAAGGACTTAGGCCCCGGCATCGACGGGAGTGGAGTCCCGAGAGGACCCCGAGAAACTCGCATGGATACTAACCTTTCCTGAGGCCACCAGAGCGGGTCCCTGAGGTCCCCATCGTAAGTCGAGAGCACCTGCCGCAACTAGAGAAAATCCAGGTGGTTTTCCCCTTAGGCGAGATGAGGCCCATTTCTGCTGAGGTGTCTCGAGGCTAATCACACCTAACCTCTGTAACTTCCAAAGAGTGATTCACACCCTTGCTGCAACTTAAGAAGTTCCCCGACATACCAGTCTCCACTTGAGAGGAAGCACGAGAGTACCGCTCACATCCAGAGTAACCCCGTTTCCGCCTCCTAGCTCGAGAGGAGGGATCATTTCCTTTCGTGGTCGGGAAAGAATACCCAGCGTTCCCGTCGCTTCTCAAGAGGAGGCGCTCTCCACAGGAAAGGCGAGAGGAACTCCAGGGTGTTGCCACCATTCCAGAGTCCCCAGATGTCTCAGTCCATTCCAGGGAAAACTGTTTTCCCTGCACTGCCTCGACTTACCAGCCAAGGATAGACTCACACCAAGGTGGCACGTGGGACAGCCCTGTGGGAAAGCCTCGTGGGAAACCCTCTTGGGAAAGCCTCGAGTGATAACCACAGATTCATTGATCCATGCGAAGGGAAGCGTGACACTGCTGCTACAGCTCGGGAGGAAAGCGCACGTGCATGCCCCCACTCGAGCCGAGGTCTGACGCCCCTGGGGAGACTCCAGAAGTCCCCGAAGATCCATGTAGGCACTGGAGAGGAATCCTCAGGTTGTGGCAGTAACTCCACACAAGGTCTTAGGCCCCGGCATCGACGGGAGTGGAATCCCGAAAAGCCCACGAGCAACTTGCTTGGGGATTCGCCTTTCATGAGGCCACCAGAGCGTGTCTCTGAGGTCCAAGTCGTAAGTCGAGAGCTCCAGCTGCAACTCGAGAAAATCCAGGAGGTTCTCTCCTCCAGGCGAGATGTGGCCCATATCCGATGAGGCGTCTCGAGGCTAATCATCAAGCATCTGGAACTAACAAAGGGCCTTCAAACCCTAGCTGCAACTCAGAAAGTTCCCCGAAATACCCCTCTCCACTCGAGAGGAAGCACGAGAGTCTTGCCCAATCCAGAGGAGCCCGTTTCCGCCTCATAGCTCGAGAGGAAGGATCCTTTCCCTGCGTTATCCGGAAAGAATTCCCGGCGTTCCCCTCGCATCTCAAGAGGAGGCGCAACAACAGGAAAGGCGAGAGGAACTCCAGGGTCGTGGCCACCATTCCCAGAGTCCCCCAGATGTCTCAGTCCATTCCAGGAAACCTGTTTTCCCTACACTGCCTCGACTTTCAAGCCGAGCATCGACTCACTGCACGGTGGCACGTGAACAGCCCTGTGTGAAAGCTCGTGGGAAAGCCTCGAGGGAAAGCCACAGATCCTTGATCCACGCGAAGGAAGCGTGACACTGCTGCTACAGCTCCGAGGAAAGCGCACGTGCATGCACCCACTCGAGACGAGGACTGACTGCCCTGGGTAGACTCGAGAAGTACCAAGATCCATGTCAGCACTGGAGAGGAATCCTCACTTTACGGGCACCAACTCCACAAAGGTCTTAGGCCCGGCATCGATGGGAGAGGAATCCGTGAGTCTTCCCCGAGCAACTGCCATGGGACTGGCCGATCCTGAGGCCACCAGAGCGGTCCCTGAGGTCCCCATCGTAGGTAGAGAGCACCTGCAGGCAACTTGAGAAAATCTAGGAGGTTCTCCCTTCGCAGGCGAGATGAGGACCATTTCCGCTGAGGTGTCTCAAGGTTAATCACACTTAACCTCTGGAACTTCCAAAGGGTCCTTCACACCCTTGCTGCAACTCATGAAGATCCCCAACATACCCGTCTCCACTCGAGAGGAAGCACGAGAGTCCGCGCCCACATTCAGAGGAGCCCCGTTTCCGCCTCCTAGCTCGAGAGGAGGGATCCTTTCCCTCAGTGATCGGGAAAGAGTTCCCAGTGTTCCCAGCGCATCTCAAGAGGAGGCGATCTCCACAGGAAAGGCGAGAGGAACTCCAGGGTTGTGCCACCATTCCCAGAGTCCCTCAGATGTCTCAGTCCATTCCAGGGAAACCTGTTTTCCCTGACTGCCTCGACTTTCAAGCCGAGGATCGTCACACACGACGGTGGAACGTGGGACAGCCCTGTGGGAAAGCCTCGTGGGAAAGTCTCATGTGAAAGCCTCGAGGGAAAGCCACAGATCCCTTAATCCACGCGAAGGGGAGCGTGACACTGCTGCTACAGCTAGGGAGGAAAGCGCACGTGCATGCCCCCACTCGAGACGAGGACTGACTCCCCTGGGGAGACTCCAGAAGTACCCCAAGATCCATGTCAGCACTGGAGAGGAATCCTCAGGTTCCGGCACCGACTGCAAACAAGGTCTTAGGCCCGGGCATCGACGGGAGAGGAATCCCGAGATGCCGCCGAGCAACTCGCATGGGGACTGGCCTTTCCTGAGGCCACCAGAGAGGGTCCCTGAGGTCCCCTTCGTAAGTCGAGAGCACCTGCCGCAACTCGAGAAAATCCAGGAGGTTCTCCCTTCCAGGCGAGATGAGGCCAATTTCCGCTGAGGCGTCTCGAGAATAATCACACCTAACCTATGGAACTTCCAAAGGGTCCTTCACACCCTTGCTGCAATTCAAGAAGTTCCCCGACATACCCTGCTCCACTCGAGAGGAAGCACGAGAGTCCCGCCACATCCAGAGGAGCCTCGTTTCCGCCTCATGGCTCGAGAGGAGGGATCCTTTCCTGCGTGGTCGGGAAAGAATTCCCGGCATTCCCTCGCATCTCAAGAGGAGGCGCTCTCCACAGGAAAGGCGAGAGGAACCCAAGGGTCGTGCCACCATTCCCAGAGTCCCCCAGATATCTCAGTCCATTCCAGGGAAACCTGTTTTCCCTGCACTGCCTCGACGTTCAAGACGAGGATCGACTCACACGACGGTGACACGTGGGTCAGCCCTGTGGGAAAGCCTCGTGGGAAAGCCTCGAGAGAAAGCCTCGTGGGAAAGCCTCGGGGAAATCTCGAGGGAAAGCCACAGATCCCTTGATCCACGCGAAGGGAAGCGTGACACTGCTGCTACAGCTCTGAAGGAAAGCGCACCTGCATGCCCCCACACGAGACGAGGACTGACTCCCCTGGGGAGACTCCAGAAGTAACCCAAGATCCATGTCAGCACTGGAGAGGAATCCTCAGGTTCAGGCACCGACTCCACACAAGGTCTTAGGTCCTGGCATCGATGGAGAGGAATCCCGAGAGGTCCCCAGGCAACGCGCATGTGGACTGGCCTTTCCTGAGGCCACCAGAGCGGGTCCCTGAGATACCCGTCATATGTCGAGAGCACCTGCAGCAACTCGAGAAAATCCAGGAGGTTCTCCCCTCCAGGCGAGGTCAGGCTCCTTTCTGCTGAGGCGTTTCGAGGCTAATCACACCTACCCTCTGGAACTTCCAAAGGGTCCTTCACACCTTTCCTGCAACTCAAGAAGTTCCCGGATATACCTGTCTCCACTCGAGAGGAATCACGAGCGTCCCGCCCACATCCAGAGGAGCCCCGTTGCCGCCTCCTAGCTCGAGAGGTGGGATCCTTTCCCTGCAGGGTCGAGAAAGAATTCCCGGCGTTCCCATTGCATCTCAAGAGGAGGCGCTCTCCACCTGAAAGGCGAGAGGGACTCAAGGGTCGTGCCACCATTCCAGAGTCCCGCAGATGTCTCAGTCCATTCCAGGGAAACCTGTTTTCCCTGCACTGCCTCGACTTTCAAGCCGAGGATCGAATCACACCACGGTGGCACGTAGGACAGCCCTGTGGGAAAGCCTCTTGGGAAAGACTGCTGGGAAAGCCTCGAGGGAAAGCCACAGATTCCTTGATCCACGGGAAGGGAAGTGTGACACTGCTGATACAGCTCGGAGGAAAGCACACGTGCATGCCCCCACTCAAGACGAGGACTGACTCCCCTGGGCTATTCCAGAAGTACCCCAAGATCCATGTCAGCACTGGAGAGGAATCCTCAGGTTCCGGCACCGACACCGCAGAAGGTCTTAGGCCTGGGAATCGATGGAGAGAGGAATCCCGAAAGGCCCCGAGCAACTAGCATGGGGATTGGACTTTCCTGAGGCCACCAGAGCTGGTCCCTGAGGAGCCCGTCGTAAGTCGAGAGCGCCTGCCGCAACTCGAGAAAATCCAGGAGGTTCTCCCTTCCCGGGGAGATGAGGCCCATTTCTGCTGAGACGTCTCGAGGCTAATCACACCTAACCTCTGGAAGTTCCAAAGGGTCTTTCACACTCTTTCTGCAACTCAAGAAGTTTCCCCGACATACCCGTTTCCACTCGAGAGGAAGCACGATTGTCCCGCCCACATAAAGAGGAGCCCCGTTTCCGCCTCCTAGCTCGAGAGGAGGGATCCTTTCCCTGCGTGGTCGGGAAAGAATTCCTAGCGTTCCCGTCTCATCTCAAGAGTAGGCGCTCTCCACAGGAAAGGCGAGAGGAACTCCAGTATCAGGCCCCATTCCCAGAGTCCCCCAGATGTTTCAGTCCATTCCAGGGAAACCTGTTTTCCCTGCACTGAGTCGACTTTCAAGCCGAGGATGGACTCACACCGCGATGGCACGTTGGACAGCCCTGTGGGAAAGCCTCGTGGAAAGCCTCGTGGGAAAGCCTCGAGGGAAAGCCACAGATCCCTTGATCCACGCGTAGGGAAGAGTGACACTGCTGCTACAGCTCGGAGAAAAGCGCACGTGCATGCACCCAAACGAGACGAGGACTGACTCCATGGGGAGACTCCAGAAGTACCCCAAGATCCATGTCAGCACTGGAGAGGAATCCTCAGGTTCCCGCACCGACTCCACACAAGGTCTTAGGCCCCGGCATCGACGGAGAGGAATCCCGAGAGGCCCCGAGCAACTCTTATGGGGACTGGCCTTTCCTGAGGCCACCAGATCGGGTCCCTGAGGTCCCCGTCGTAAGTCGAGAGCACCTGCCGCAACTCGAGAAAATCCAGGAGGTTCTCCCCTGCATTCGAGATGAGGCCCTTTTCCGCTGAGGCGTCTCGAGGCTAATCACATCTAACATCTGGAACTTCCAAAGGTCCTTCACACCTCTGCTGCAACTCAAGAAGTTCCCCGACATACCCGTCTCCACTCGAGAGGAAGCACGAGAGTCCGCCCACATCCAGAGGAGCCCCGTTTCCGCCTCCTAGCTCGAGGGGGATCCTTTCCCAGCGTGTCGGAAAGAATTCCCGTTCCCGTTGCATCTCAAGAGGATTAAGGTGCTCTCTCC
>NW_017201421.1:0-6696 GCF_001704415.2 Capra hircus | reverse complement strand
ATTCAAGCATCTTTTCTGAGCCTATGTCTTAAGGAGAAAAAACTATTAAAAATTCCAACATATGGAGGTTGAACAACACACTTCTGAATAACCAACAAATCACAGAAGAAATCAAAAAAGAAATCGAAATATGCATAGAACTATGAAAAATGAAACACAACAACCCAAAACCTGTGGGACACTATAAAAGCAGTGCTAAGAGAAAGTTCATAGCAATACAGGCATACCTCAAGAAACAAGAAAAAGTCAAATAAATAACCTAACTCTGCACTAAAGCAACTAGAAAAGGAAGAGTTGGAAACCCCAGAGTTAGTAGAAGGAAAGAAATCTTAAAAATTAGGGCAGAAATAAATGCAAAAGAAACAAAAGAGACATAGCAAAAATCAACAAAGCCAAAAGCTGTTCTTTGAAAGGATAAAATAAAATTGACAAACCATTAGCCAGACTCATCAAGAAGCAAAGAGAGAAAAATCAAATCAATAAAATTAGAAATGAAAATGGAGAGATCACAACAGACAACACAGAAATACAAAGGATCATAAGAGACTACTATCAACAGTTGTATGCCAATAAAATGGACAACGTGGAAGAAATGGACAAATTCTTAGAAAAGTACAATTTTCCAAAACTGAACAGGAAGAAATAGAAAATCTTAACAGACCCATCACAAGCACGGAAATTGAAACGGTAATCAGAAACCTTCCAGCAAAAAAAAGCCCAGGTCCAGACGGCTTCACAGCTGAATTCTACCAAAAATTTCGAGAAGAGCTAACACCTATCCTCCTCAAACTCTTCCAGAAAAATTGCAGAGGAAGGTAAACTTCCAAACTCATTCTATGAGGCCACCATCACCCTAATACCAAAACCTGACAAAGATGTCACAAAAAAAGAAAACTACAGGCCAATATCACTGATGAACATAGATGCAAAAATCCTCAATAAAATTCTAGCAATCAGAATCCAACAACACATTAAAAAAGATCATACACCATGACCAAGTGGGCTTTATCCCTGGGATGCAAGGATTCTTCAATATCCGCAAATCAATCAATGTAATTCACCACATTAACAAATTGAAAAATAAAAACCATATGATTATCTCAATAGATGCAGAGAAGGCCTTTGACAAAATTCAACATCCATTTATGATAAAAACTCTCCAGAAAGCAGGAATAGAAGGAACATACCTCAACATAATAAAAGCTATATATGACAAACCCACAGCAAACATTATCCTCAATGGTGAAAAATTGAAAGCATTTCCCCTAAAGTCAGGAACAAGACAAGGGTGCCCACTTTCACCGCTACTATTCAACATAGTTCTGGAAGTTTTGGCCACAGCAATCAGAGCAGGAAAAAGAAATAAAAGGAATCCAAATTGGGAAAAGAAGTAAAACTCTCACTGTTTGCAGATGACATGATCCTCTACATAGGAAAAACCCTAAAGACTCCACCAGAAAATTACTAGAGCTAATCAATGAATATAGTAAAGTTGCAGGATATAAAATCAACACACAGAAATCCCTTGCATTCCTATACACTAATAATGAGAAAGTAGAAAAAGAAATTAAGGAAACAATTCCATTCACCATTGCAACGAAAAGAATAAAATACTTAGGAATATATCTACCTAAAGAAACTAAAGACCTATATATAGAAAACTATAAAACACTGATGAAAGAAATCAAAGATGACACTAATAGATGGAGAAATATACCATGTTCATGGATCGGAAGAATCAATATAGTGAAAATGAGTATACTACCCAAAGCAATTTACAAATTCAATGCAATCCCTGTCAAGCTACCAGCCACATTTTTTCACAGAACTAGAACAAATAATTTCAAGATTTGTATGGAAATACATAAAAACCTCGAATAGCCAAAGCAATCTTGAGAAAGAAGAATGGAACTGGAGGAATCAACTTGCCTGACTTCAGGCTCTACTACAAAGCCACAGTCATCAAGACAGTATGGTACTGGCACAAAGACAGACATATAGATCAATGGAACAAAATAGAAAGCCCAGAGATAAATCCACACACATATGGACACCTTATCTTTGACAAAGGAGGCAAGAATATACAATGGAGTAAAGACAATCTCTTTAACAAGTGGTGCTGGAAAACTGGTCAACCACTTGTAAAAGAATGAAACTAGATCACTTTCTAACACCGCACACAAAAAATAAACTCAAAATGGATTAAAGATCTAAATGTAAGATCAGAAACTATAAAACTGCTAGAGGAGAACATAGGCAAAACACTCTCAGACATAAATCACAGCAGGATCCTCTATGATCCACCTCCCAGAATTCTGGAAATAAAAGCAAAAATAAACAAATGGGATCTAATTAAAATTAAAAGCTTCTGCACAACAAAGGAAAATATAAGCAAGGTGAAAAGACAGCCTTCGAATGGGAGAAAATAATAGCAAATGAAGCAACTGACAAACAACTAATCTCAAAAATATACAAGCAACTTATGCAGCTCAATTCCAGAAAAATAAACGACCCAATCAAAAAATGGGCCAAAGAACTAAACAGACATTTCTCCAAAGAAGACATATGGATGGCTAACAAACACATGAAAAGATGCTCAACATCACTCATTATTAGAGAAATGCAAATCAAAACCACAATGAGGTACCACTTCACACCAGTCAGAATGGCTGCGATCCAAAAATCTGCAAGCAATAAATGCTGGAGAGGGTGTGGAAAAAGGGAACCCTCCTACACTGTTGGTGGGAATGCAAACTAGTACAGCCACTATGGAGAACAGTGTGGAGATTCCTTAAAAAATTGCAAATAGAACTACCTTATGACCAGCAATCCCACTGCTGGGCATACACACTGAGGAAACCAGAATTGAAAGAGACACATGTACCCCAATGTTCATCGCAGCACTGTTTATAATAGCCAGGACATGGAAACAACCTAGATGTCCATCAGCAGATGAATGGATAAGAAAGTTGTGGTACATATACACAATGGAGTATTACTCAGCCGTTAAAAAGAATTCATTTTGAATCAGTTCTGATGAGATGGATGAAACTGGAGCCAATTATACAGAGTGAAGTAAGCCAGAAAGAAAAACACCAATACAGTATACTAACACATATATATGGAATTTAGGAAGATGGCAATGACGACCCTGTATGCAAGACAGGAAAAAAGACACAGATGTGTATAACGGACTTTTGGACTCAGAGGGAGAGGGAGAGGGTGGGATGATTTGGGAGAATGGGAATTCTAACATGTATACTATCATGTAAGAATTGAATCGCCAGTCTATGTCCCCCTACGTCATGCAGCATGCTTGGGGCTGGTGCATGGGATGACCCAGAGAGATGTTGTGGGGAGGGAGGTGGGAGGGGGGTTCATGTTTGGAAACGCATGTAAGAATTAAAGATTTTAAAATTAAAAAAGAAATAAATAAATAAATAAAAATAAAACCAGCTTGAACATCAGAAAAAAAAAAAAAAAAAACTCTTCCAGAAATGAAAGACTCCACCATTATCTCATATTAAAAACCAAAGACCTTACATAAAATAAAACTAAGGACCAATATCTCTCATTAATATAAATCCCAAATCCTACATAATATTTTATGAAATCAGTTCAAGAAATATACAAGTAATATATCATGACAAAAGAGAGTTCATATCAGATATGTGAAATTTGTTTCAACATGTAAAAGTCAATTAATGTAATTTGTTATATCAATAGACAACAAAAGAAAAACCATTTTATCATCCCAATAAACGGAGAAAAATTATTTGCCAAAACTTAAAGTCATTGGGCTTCCCAGGTGTCTCAGTGGTGAAGAATCTGCCTGCCAATGCAGGAGACGTAGATTTGATCCTGGGTTGGGAAGATCCCCTGGAGAAGGAAAAGGCAACTCACTCCAGTATTCTTGCCTGGAGAATCCCATGGACAGAGGAGCCTGGTGGGCAACATACAGTCCATGGAGTCGAAAAGAGCTGGACACAACGGAGTGACTGCGCATGCACACACGCAAAGTCATTGGTGCACAGTAAAAACTCCTAAGGAAACTTCCTCAACTTGGTAAAGGACATCAACCAAAATCCTACAGCTATTATCACATATAACAGTAAAGAGCAAATGCCTTCCCACTAAATACTAGGATCAACTCAAGGATGTCTAATCTCAAAACTTCTATTCAGTAATGTACTAGGGATTTTAGTCGGCACAAAGTAAGAAAAAGAAAATAAAGGACAAATTTGGAAAGAGGAAATATTGCATCCTTACTTGTGGATAAGATGATAATCAAGATAAAAATCCTAAGGAGTCCACCAAAACATGACTAGAAACAATAGATGTCTTTAGCAGAGTCAACATACAAAAATCTATTGTACGTCTGTATGTTAGCACCTACCAGTTGGAAACTCATTTTAAAAAACATAAAATATTTAGGGACAAATTAAAGTTAGTTAAATTACTAAATAATTAAAAATCTGTATACTGAAAATTTTAAAACACTTTTGGAGAGAAATTAAACAAATTAAACGGAGAAATATACTATGATCACAAACTGGGAATTTTGGTATCCCGAATAAATCAATTTGCTGTCAATTAATCTGTAGATTCATCATGATTGCAATCGAATGCAATTTGGGTAGTGTTTTATATATTTTTGTGACAAACTGACTCAAAAATATACATGAAAAAAACCAGAATAGAACAAAATAACTTTTTAAAGGACAGCAAGATCAAATGACTTTCACTACCTGATTTCAAGAATTATCTCAGAATGTGTGCTTTGTTGCTCAGTTGTGCCTGACTCTTTGCGACCCCATGGACTGCAGCACGCTAACCACCTTTGTCCATGGGGATTTCCAGGCAATGCTGGAGTGGGTTGCCATGCCCTCCTCCAGGGGATTTTCCCAACCTAGGGATATAACCGAGATCTCCCACATTGAAGGCAGGTTCTTTACTATCTGAGCCACCAGGGATACAGTGTAGAATTAGTGAAGCATAAAGGTTAACAAACTTAAGGTAATTTAAAGGAGAATGGATAGTCTTTTCAACAAATGGTACTGGAACATGTAGATAGTTATATACAAAGCAGTGAATTTCAACTTTGCTGCACACCACATATAAAAATTAACTCAAATGAGATGATTAACCTAATCCATAAAAAATGAGTCTATGAAAACTTCCAAAAGAAAGCATTGGAGAAAATCTTTGACTTTAGGTTAGGTGAAGAGTTCTCAGAAAGGACACAAAAAAGTAGAAAGTATTAAAAAATAAATTGATAAAATGGACATAATAAAAAAAATCTGCTTTTTGAAAGACACTGTAAGAAAAAAGAAACAAACCGCAGATTACACATAAACACATATCTGATTTAAACTCATACCTGATTTAGATAAACACATATCTGATTAAAAAATTGTGTTTAGGATATATAAGGAATTCTTATAATAAAATACAAAGACAAGGTTTAAAATAACACTTCACCAGGAAGATATGTGAATGAGTAATAAGCATATGAAAAGATGTCTAATATTATTATTTGTCAGGGAAATACAAATGAAAATCACAATGAAATATATAACCCCCCAGCAGAATGGCTCAGATTTAAGTTACTGATGGTAGCAAGTGCTGACAAGAATACTCTCTTTACTTTCTGGAGAAAGAAAACTCTCTTTTTTTTCTCGAGTGAATGTAAGATGTACAAACTTTGGAAAACTGACTTTTAAAAGAAATCTTTGGTTGTGCCATGGCTTGGAAAATCTTATTTCCCTGACTAGGGATTGAACCTACTCTCCCTGCACTGAAAGCACAGAGTCTTAACCACTGAACCTGAAAAGCTGGCAATTTTTGTAAGTAAAATATATACTTACTACCATCTCCTGTAGTATCTCCATCCTTTTTCCATTTCAAATATGTGTATCACTTTCAGGTTTATCTGTATACAATACATTTGTCAGTCTGTTAATTTATGCATTCATAGAACATTTCATACAAAATAGTTTTTCTTAAAAGGCAAGTTTAATCCAGTACAACATTTCTGATGAGAATTATTTCAGGTTTAAGCAACTGTTTCTCAATCTAGAAATTTCCCATACAAATAATTCCTCTGGGGTTAAACAGGCTGTAAATCAGATTATGCAGACTAACAGCCTAATAGTTCATTAAAAGAGACATTTGTTCCTTATGCTGTTGTTGTTGTTCGGTGTTCAGTCGTGTCCAGCTCTTTGTGACCCATGGACTGCAGCATGCCAGGCTTCCCTGTCCTTCACCATCTCCAGAGCTTGCTCAAACTCATGTCCATTGAGTTGATTTCTTTGCTAACCACAGTCATTTGAAGTTTGAAGGAGTAGGAGGATGGTTCTTCTTACAAGGATGGTTCTTCTCTATGCTGTCATTCCAAGACTCCATGTCTTTGATCGCCATTGTTGTACTGCCTTTATAGGGCATTCCAACTGCACTGTATCCTCTGTGTGTAGCTGGAAGACCAGCGGAGGCGGTGTCATGGTCACAAGATTGGTTTTAGGTGCTAGGTCTGAGAGTGTTTTTTGCCTCTGCCCTCAGTTTGTTGTCCAGAACTCAGTACTATGACACCATCTGAAGCAAGAAAGCTGGAAGATGTGCTTAAGCTGCGTGTTCAGGAAGAAAAGAGAACAAGTGAGTATTTACAATTGTGTATGCCTCAGTGACCATGGAAGAACC
>NW_017201420.1:0-6696 GCF_001704415.2 Capra hircus | reverse complement strand
GCCTCCATGAAGGAAGCTGGCTATGCTAGTGCTCATCTCATGTTTTCCTTATCTCTGTGCTCCCTGATGTTCAAGGTCCAAATAGTTTTCCAATTTGGAAGATCAACTCTACTGTCATCAGCGAAAAAGAAGTCATGTATTTTACTTTCATTGTGTTTTACAAATCTGTCATTCCATGATGAATCAGGATAATAACCTTATCACGTAACTACACATTATTTGACACCTGCCTTAGATAAAATTTTATCCACAGCATGTTGACAGAGTCAACATGAATGTAACTACTTCAGAGAGATGATTTGAGGAGAGGAGGAAACACTTTCCATAGAGGGAGCCTTCTCTAACCCATGGGAATCAGAGACACAAGGAAGGAACCTCTGACTATTCCATCTAGAAACTGTACTGGGGTTTCTTGCGAAGCTAGAGATACCTGTGCCATGCAAAAAATTATGGAAGTAATAATAGACTATTCCCCAAGCACGCTTATGTTTAGGACTCTGCTTGTTAAGGTCCTGTCCCATTCTCCTGTATGTACCCCACAAACTGTTACCAGGAGAAATAGGTCAGACCAGACCTGTGGTGCAAAATTTTCAAGATCACCACAGAGGGCGGGTCTTCCTTCAGATGGGTTCCTCACTGTATTCAGGAGCTGATTCACTTGCCTGCTTTGTAGCCACAAGACAGAATATTGCTGCAGTACAGAAAGGGGCTCTCAGTTTCTGAGCGAGGAGCTTCTGTAACATTCAGATGGAGACTAGATTTCTTAGATGGTGTATTGCAGGGAACAAGGATCGTTTTTTTTTGAGACATGCATTCTGCCACTCACTCAGTTCTTCTGATCATCTTAATATTCAGTAAGTAACATTTTATCCTACACATTAATGATTTTTAATATTCCTATGATTATAGGTAAGTTTTATTTTTCTTCTCTGGATGAAATCTGTCCTCCTGTTCATTTCTAACATAACGAAGTGATTCTCTTCCAGGAGGGACCAATGGTGACTCAGTGAGCCAGACAGAAGGCCCAGTGACTGTCTCCAGAGGGGGGCTCTCATGACCCTGAACTGCACTTACCAGACGGCTGATTCGGCTTCCTATCTTTACTGGTACGTCCAGCATCTCAACAAAGCTCTTCAACTCCTCCTGAAGGGCTCGGCGAGAGACCCAAAGCCAAAGAGTGAAGGTTTTCAGGCCACTCTTGTTCAGGGTGACAGGTCCTTCCACCTGCAGAAACGGGCAGTGCAAGCATCAGACTCGGCTGTGTACTACTGTGCTCTGGGTGACACAGTGACACAGGGCTGCGGGGGAGCTGAGCACAAACCCAGAGTGCAGATGGGGCTCTGGCTGTGGGCAGCCCTGCACGGGGGTGGCTCTTTCTGTCTTAGGTGTTTTATGCTAGCTGTGCTGTTGTTTGTGTACTAAGTCATGTCCAACAGTTTTTGCGACCCTGTGACTGTAGTGGGCTCTTCTGTCCATGGGATTTCCAGGCAAGAAGACTGGAGTGGGTTGCCGTTTCTTTCCCCTGGAAATTATCCTGACCCAGGAATGGTACCCATGTCTCCTGTTTGTCAGGCAGATTCTTTACTGCTGATCCACCTGAGAGACCCTGTTTTATGCAGAGGCATCATCAAAGTACTTCCAGCTCTGAAGCTCAGTGCCAAGAACCCTGCAATTTTTCGATTGGTCTATAGAGAGGAATCTGGGAGGAACAGTGAAAAGAGGAATCTAAAGGCCTTCTCCAGAAATGCCTGTTTTTAGCCCAGTCACATTTATCCAGATGGCATAGAATTCCTGAAAGTGACATTAACTCTGTTCAGTGACAGATCAGTTGATATATGCTGAAATATGTCACAACCTGTTGATGGAAACTCCAGGCACCTCGTTCATGGATGAATGTATGGCCTTGAAGCTACTGTCTGAGTGTTATAATTCAGACCAGAATTTTTGTGTCTTGCTGAGTTTCACCTGCAGACACTCCATCTTTAGTGACTGGGGCCTTCACACTGTCTTCCCTTGACTTTTCCACCTCTTATGGTTGCTCAAGAAATGCTGCTGCTGTGAGTCCCATGAAGATGGTTTCCTGAGAAGATATTCCTTCTGTCAAGGGCCCCATGGGCCAGAGCAGTCTAGTCAGTGAACCTTTTGTGCATGAGGTGTCTTGCTTATATGTTGGTGACACAGCTCCACCCGCATCTTGTCATCATGGCAGCTCTTTACAGAATGCTGGGTCATGATCCCGATTCTGGTCTTGAGGATCTGTGCTGTGAGAAATTCTGGACATAAGCATGACCACGGAACCTGACATATTATCTTTATCGCTGTATTGAGGCTCTGATCCTTTTGAAATGTGTCAAATTCAGTGACCAAGCACTCAGTCCATTAGTGAAAAGAGGGCACATGGACTTTGGTTGACCGGGATTCTAAATTCTTGACATATTCACAAATGTTCCCACAGCAGAGGAGCAGAAAACAGAGAAATGTGTGGCTCTCACTGTAACTTGCAATGAATAAAACTCACTGAGAGAAATCGTCCTGGCATTCTGGAGGTCTCTGAACCTCACCGTCCCTTTATCCTCTTGTATGATTCTGTGGGACTGACAGGTACAGATGAAGGTTTTGCAGAGCCTGAGTCTTCTCTGATTTCAGAGGCTCTTCTTAAGAAAAAGAAAATGAAATTGCAGAATCTAGTTTCTTGGGCCAGGACAAGGGATCCTGAATACAGCTGAATTTGCTTTATGGTAAACCCTCTTCATAAATTTAACCCTCCTCTTTAAGATGAAAGCATTATAACCATCTTACTTTTGCCTGATATTGGCAGATTAGAACCCCCCAGGACTTTCTGTCCCAGCACTTGATCTGTAATTAATATGAGTATTTTCAGCTCTATCACTTTTTAAATAACAGCTTTATAAAGATGATTCACATATCATCACCTTCACGCTTTTAACTGTACAATCGAGTGGTTTGCATGTTCACAGAGTCGTGCAGTCATCAGTACTATCTGATTCCAGAACACCACCCAGGAAGAAACTTGGTGCCCATTAGCAGTCACTCCATTCCCTGTTTCCCCAGAAAGGGCATCCACTTCTCTGTTCTCTGTCTCTGTGGATGTGACGGTTCTGGGCGTTTCCTAGAGATAGAATCGCTCACATATGACTGTTTGTACCTGTCTTCTTTCGCCTCGTGGAGTCTCTCCATGGCGTGTCTCCATATCAGCTCTCCACTACGCCTTATGGTCACTTAATAGGCTGCTCTGCGATACACCTATTCTCCTTATCCATTCTTCACTTGAAGAGTGATTGTTTTGGAAACATTTTGGTTATTTCCACTTTTTAGCTCTTATAAATAATGCTGGTATGAGCACTCATGTGCAGGAGCTCTATTGCTCTAAGAGAATGTACGTTCAGTTAGAGGTTCGACTTTTTTGTGTTTTCATATTTGTTTCATTTCATTTTGCTTTATTTGGTACCAACATTTCCTTGGATGTACAATGAGTAAGTACAAGAGAAAATGCTCTTTAAAATTATGATTTCATGCTTACATGAGATATAATCATTCCAAGTTATACCTGCATTCATTCAGGAAAACTTTTTGAGCACCTACTCATATGTGTCAGTCATATGAATAAGTGTTGAGAATATAGTAGACATGACCGAGTCTCCTGCTTCAGGATTGTATTGCTTTAAGACACCACATGTGTCTTAAAATAATGTTTCTTTCACAAATCATTTTATTCACTCACTGAGCTCTGTTTGTCCCCACTATGTGACATTGGCAGGTTTATGGGCAATGGGCTAAGCATTTTAAATCCCTCTCCACCTCTTCAGGTGGATACTAGGAAACTTCCAATTTAAAAATCTTAAAATTGAGGTGTAGAGATGTTTAGTAACTTAATCAAGGTTACATAACCAGTTAGGAGCAGAGCTTGGGTAGGATCAATCATTCTGATGCATGACAAATATTCTTAAAAGCTAGTTGATAGAACCATCATGAAATCTGTTTTTTTTTTTGTTAAATACCATTGCATTCTTAGATTTTACAATTTTTGAAGTTTTTCATTTGATAAAAAATAGTTAATGCAATAATCAAAACTGTACTTTACTCAATGGGCAACACAGGAGTCTATATATATATTCCTGAACACTGAAGTCCAAAAAATTGCAGTCATCATCATTTATGTCTTTGAACATAAAGTTGCTCAGATTCTCTGTGATTGAATAACCTGCTTATTCCAGGGCTATAGCTGAGCCTCAGTAGCCATATGAAAGGGGACATACATTGCAGGTCTTTGCCATGGCAATGAGGGCTATATTAAAAAAAAAAAAAACCTTCATGTGGCAAATATGTTTCCTCATTGGGACTGCAAGACACAGCATTTTCTGTTCTGCTACAGTGTATATCTTATTAAAGCAAATTCTTTTTTTAGACAATTAGTAAATATGGGCCTGGGCTTCCCCGGGGGCTCAGTGGTACAGAATCCGCCTGCCAGCAGAAGATCTTCTTCAGGATGAGTTCAACCCCTGGGTTGAGCAGATCCCCTGGAGAAGGATACAGCAACCCACCCCAGTATTCTGGTCTTGGAAATCCCATGGACAGAGGAGCCTGGTGGGTAACAGTTCATGGGGTTGCAAAGAGTCGGGCACAACTTAGTGACTAAACAGCAACAAATACGGTGTGATGAGGAAGTTTCATTGATTTTTCTAAGCACATTAGTAATTTGTGCCAAAGCAGAAACTTTCAAAGGCAATTTTCTCTAGATAAAAAGCTAAAAATCTAGTGTTTGCTTTAGTGGCTTCAAGAATTTCGAGGTTTTCAAGTGAAAGCTACTGATAAAGCTGAGAGGGAGGTAAAAAGAATGCTGGTCCATCTTCATCTCTGGCATTAAGCAAATTGATTTATCAAGAATTCTCCAGGTCAGAATACTGGAGTGGGTAGTCATTCCTTCTCCAGGGGACCTTCCGAACCAGGGATCAAACCCAGGTCTTCCACATTGCAGGGGATTCTTTACCAGCTGAGCCACCAGGCAAAGCCCTTATGAAGAACAATAACATTTAAAGTTTTGATGACTTGGTCTTACATGTTTTCATGGACCATGTCTAGAGCAGTGAGACACAACTCCCAATATTTAAGATGTCAAAGAGTTTTAAGACTATGATGCAAGCAACAGAGGTCAATGGAGATTGAACTCTGCTGGCATTTCTAACAGGATTTCTATTGCTTTTTATAATGCTTTGGCTCCGGATTTGATTTTTAGGGTTTTATCCTAATTTGGCACCACAATTAATGGGTGTGGTTTGGAAGAGTTGCGGGTGATTCAGAAATACATGTATTGAGTTTTAACAGGAGTTCTTATATTTAGGCACTGACTAAAATTTTTCTGAATTTACTTTTGTTTACACAATACACACATGTAAATGTGATCACATACACATGTATTTCTCCCCTGCTGCTATTTAACATGGCACACGCTTGACAGATTTTGTGATGCAGAGGCCAGATATGAAAATTGTTCATAGACAACAAAATATTTCGCAGGTAACTTTTACCAGATTCCATAGGAGGCAGAGACAAGATTGAGTGAAAAATTCTGCCTTTCTGTTAGAGTGGAAACCCCATTGTTCCTTTTGATTCTCTGATCCAAAACGAACTGAACATGATTCCGTTTTACCACTGTTTATTTCTAGTCTGAGAGTGTTCTAATTTGACAAACTGATGTGCAGAAGTTTAGCATTTCCTCCTAGAAAGGAAGCGTGTGACACAACACAGACACACTGCCCTCCCAGCTGCTGACTCAGTTTCCTGCGTGGGGCAGAAGCATCTCACAGCCCAGGAGCTCTGCCTGGACCTCCTGAGCACAGGGTGCAGAACTCAGATCTGGATCTGAAATGGAGCAGAGGACGCGTCACTGCAGGGAGGAGCTGCCCATGTGCTGGTTGCCAGTGCGCCAAGGGGCGGGCAGAGCCTCTGTCTGTCTTGGTGAGGGTGGCCACACACAGGACTCATGCCCTCTCTCAGTGCCAAGGTTGTGGAGGGGGGGGGCAGAGCATTGTTACCTGATGCATCTTGAAAGGGCAGGGATAAGGGGCAATGAAATCGGGTATTAGGTCCTAAGCACTTCATCCCCTATACCATCATGGGTGTAAGTAAAGGCTCTTTCCTGCAGGATCCAGCATGACCCAGAAGGTAACTCAAGTCCAGTCTGCAATTTCTGTGGTGGAGAAGGAGGCTGAAACCTTGGACTGTGTATATGAAGCTAGCAGTTATGGCTATTATTTAAAAATCAGACATCACATTGAAAACTGGATTTCTAGCTACTCTATAAAAATATCTAAGAGCACAACATCCTCTGGCTGCTGCTGCTGCTGCTAAGTCGCTTCAATCGTGTCCGACTCTGTCTGACCCAGAGACGGCAGCCCACCAGGCTCCCCAGAATCCCTCCAGGGCAAGAACACTGGAGTGGGTTGCCATTTCCCTCTCCAATGTGAAAGTGAAAAGTGAAAGTGAAGTCGCTCAGTCGTGTCCAACTCCTAGCACCCCATGGACTGCAGCCTACCAGGGCTCCTCCACCCATGGGATTTGCCAGGCAAGGGTACTGAGTGGGGTGCCATTGCCTTTGGTAGAGGTCAAAAGTCATGTTTGACTGCATAATGCCTTTAATATAGACTCATTTTTTCTGTTTCAAATCTATGCAGATTT
>NW_017201419.1:0-6696 GCF_001704415.2 Capra hircus | reverse complement strand
GGCAGTGCAGGGAAAACAGGTTTCCCTGGAATGGACTGAGACATCTGGGGACTCTGGGAACTGTGGCAAGACCCTGGAGTTTTCTCTCGCCTTTCTTGTGGAGAGCGCCTCCTCTCGAGATGCGACGGGAACGCCGGGAATTACTTTGACCGAACACGCAGGGAAAGGATCCCTCCTCTCGAGCTAGGAGTCGGAACGGGGCTCCTCTGGATGTGGGCGGTACTCTCGTGCTTCCTCTCGAGTGGAGACGGGTGTGTCGGGAAACTTTTTGAGTTGCAGCAAGGTGTGTGAAGGACCCTTTGGAAGTTCCAGATGTTAGATGTGATTAGCCTCGAGACGCCTCAGCGAAATGGCCTCATCTCGCCTGGAGGGGAGAACCTCCTGGATTTTCTCGACTTGCGGCAGGTGCTCTCGACTTACGACGGGGACCTCAGGGACCCCGCTCTGGTGGCCTCAGGAAAGGCCAGTCCCCATGGGAGTTGCTCCGGCGGGGTCTCGGGATTCCTCTCCCGTCGATGCCGGGGCCTAAGACCTTGTGTGGAGTCGGTGCCGGAATCTGAGGATTCCTCTCCAGTGCTGACATGGATCTTGGGGGGGTACTTCTGGAGTCTCCCCAGGGAGTCAGTCCTCTTCTCGAGTGGGGGCATGCACGTGCGCTTTCCTCCCGAGCTGTAGCAGCAGTGTCGCGCTTCCCTTCGCGTGGATCAAGGGATCTGTGGCTTTCCCTCGAGGCTTTCCCGACGAGGCTTTCGAGGCTTTCCCACAGGGCTGTCCACGTGCCACGTTGGTGTGAGTCGATCCTCGGCTTGAACGTCGAGGCAGTGCAGGAAAACAGGTTTCCCTGGAATGGACTGAGACATCTGGGGACTCTGGGAATGGTGGCACGACCCTGGAGTTCCTCTCGCCTTTCCTGTGGAGAGCGCCTCCTCTTGAGATGCGACGGGAACGCCGGGAATTCTTTCCCGACCACGCAGAGAAAGGATCCCTCCTCTCGAGCTTAGGAGGCGGAAACGGGCTCCTCTGGATGTGGGCGGGACTCTCGTGCTTCCTCTCGAGTGGAGACGGGTATGTCGGGGAAATTCTTGAGTTGCAGCAAGGGTGTGAAGGACCCTTTGGAAGTTCCAGATGTTAGATGTGATTAGCCCCGAGACGCCTCAGGTGAAATGTTCCTCATCTCGCCTGGAGGGAGAACCTCCTGGATTTTCTTGGGTTGCGGCCGTTGCTCTCGATTTACGACGGGGACCTCACTGACCCTCTCTGGTGGCCTCAGGAAAGGCCAGTCCCCATCCGAGTTGCTCCTGGGGCCTCTCGGGATTCCTCTCCCATCGATGCCGGGGCCTAAGGCCTTGTGTGGAGTCGGTGCCGGAACCTGAGGATTCCTCTCCAGTGCTGACATGGATCTTGGGGTACTTCGGAGTCTCCCCAGGGAGTCAGGCCTCGTCTCGTGTGGGGGGCATGCACCTGCGCTTTCCCCGAGCTGTAGCTGCAGTGTCGTGCTTCCCTTCGCGTGGATCAAGGGATCTGCTGCCTTCCCCTCGAGGCTTTCCCACGAGGCTTTCCCACAGGGCTGTCCCACGTGCCACCGTGGTGTGAGTCGATCCTCGGCTTGAAAGTCGAGGCAGTGCAGGGAAAACAGGTTTCCCTGGAATGGACTGAGACATCTGGGGGACTCTGGGAATGGTGGCACGACCCTGGAGTTCCTCTCGCCTTTCCTGTGGAGAGCGCCTCCTCTTGATATGCGACGGGAACGCCGGGAATTCTTTCCCGACGACGCAGGGAAAGGATCCTCCTCTTCGAGCTAGGAGGCGGAAACGGGGCTCCTCTGGATGTGGGCGGGACTCTCGTGGCTTCCTCTCGAGTGGAGCCGGGGTATGTCGGGGAACTATTTGAGTTGCAGCAAGGGTGTGAAGGACCCTTTGGAAGTTCCAGATGTTAGATGGTGATTAGCCTCGAGACGCCTCAGCACAAATGGCCTCATCTCGCCTGGAGGGGAGAACCTCCTGGATTTTCTCGAGTTGCAGGCAGGTGCTCTCGACTTACGACGGGGACCTCAGAGTCCCGCTCTGGTGGCCTCAGGAAAGGCCAGTCCCCATGCGAGTTGCTCCCGGGGCCTCTCGGGATTCCGACTCCCGCTCTGATGCTGGGTCCTAAGACCTTGTGTGGAGTCAGTGCCCGAACCTGAGGATTCCTCTCCAGTGCCGACATGGATCTTGGGGTACTTCTGGAGTCTTCCCAGGGGAAGTCAGTCCTCGTCTCGAGTGGGGGCATGCACGGGCGCTTTCCTCCCGAGCTGTAGCAGCAGTGTCACGCTTCCCTTCGCGTGGATCAAGGGATCTGTGACTTTCCGCTCGAGGCTTTCCAACGAGGCTTTCGCACGAGGCTTTCCCACAGGGCTGTCCCACGTGCCACCGTGAAGTGAGTCCGATCCTCGGCTTGAAAGTCGAGGCAGTGCAGGGGAAAACAGGTTTCCCTGGAATAGGACTGAGACTATCTGGGGGACTGTGGGAATGGTGGCCCGACCCTGGAGTTCCTCTCGCCTTTCCTGTGGAGAGCGCCTCCTCTTGACATGCGACGGGAAAGCCGGGAATTCTTTCCCGAACACGCAGGGAAAGTATCCCTCCTCTCGAGCTATGAGATAGAAACGGGGCTCCTCTGGATGTGGGGCGGGACTCTCGTGCTTCCTCTCGAGTGGAGCCGGGTATGTCGGGGAACTTCTTAAGTTGCAGTAAAAGTGTGAAGGACCCTTTGGGAGTTCCAGAGGTTAGGTGTGATTAGCCTCGAGACGCCTCAGCGGAAATGGCCTCATCTCGCCTGGCGGGGAGAACCTCCTGTATTTTCTCGAGTTGGGACAGGTGCTCTCGACTTACGACGGGGACTTCAGGGACCCGCTCTGGTGGCCTCAGGAAAGGACAGTCCCCATGCGAGTTCCTCGGGGACCTCTCGGGATTCCTCTCCCTTCGATGCTGGGGCCTAAGACCTTGTGTGGAGTCAGTGCCGAAACCTGAGGATTCCTCTCCAGTGCTGACATTGATTTTGGGCTACTTCTGGAGTCTCGCCAGGGGCGTCAGTCCTCGTCGTCGAGTAGGGGCATAGCACGTGCACTTTCCTCCCGTGTTGTAGCAGAAGTGTTGCCCTTCCCTTCGCGTGGATCAAGGGATGTGTGGCTTTCCCTCGAGGCTTTCCCACGAGGCTTTCCCACGAGGCTTTCCCACAGGGCTGTCCCACGTGCCACCGTGGTGTGAGTCGATCCTCGGCTTGAACGTCGAGGCAGTGCAGGGGAAAACAGGTTTCCCTGGAATGGACTGAGACATCTGGGGGACTCTGGGAATGGTGGCACGACCCTGGAGTTCCTCTCGCCTTTCCTGTGGAGAGCGCCTCCTCTTGAGATGCGACGGGAAACGCCGGGAATTCTTTCCCGACCACGCAGGGAAAGGATCCCTCCTCTCGAGCTAGGAGGCGGAAACGGGGGCTCCTCAGGATGTGGGCGGGACTCTCGTGCTTCCTCTCGAGTGGAGACGGGCATGTCGGGGAACTATTTGAGTTGCAGCAAGGTTGTGAAGGACCCTTTGGAAGTTCCAGATGTTAGATGTGATTAGCCTCGAGACGCCTCAGCGGAAATGGGCCTCATCTCGCCTGGAGGGGAGAACCTCCTGGATTTTCTCGACTTGCGGCAGGTGCTCTCGACTTACGACGGGGACCTCAGGGACCCGCTCTGGTGGCCTCAGGAAAGGCCAGTCCCCATGGGAGTTGCTCGGGGAGTCTCGGGATTCCTCTCCCGTCGATGCCGGGGCCTAAGACCTTGTGTGGAGTCGGTGCCGGAACCTGAGGATTCCTCTCCAGTGCTGACATGGATCTTGGGGTACTTCTGGAGTCTCCCCAGGGGAGTCAGTCCTCGTCTCGAGTGGGGGCATGCACGTGCGCTTTCCTCCCGAGCTGTAGCAGCTGTGTCGCGCTTCCCTTCGCGTGGATCAAGGGATCTGTGGCTTTCCCTCGAGGCTTTCCGACAAGGCTTTCCACCGAGGCTTTCCCACAGGGCTGTCCCACGTGCCACCGTGGTGTGAGTCGATCCTCGGCTTGAACGTCGAGGCAGTGCAGGGAAAACAGGTTTCCCTGGAATGGACTGAGACATCTGGGGGACTCTGGGAATGGTGGCACGACCCTGGAGTTCCTCTCGCCTTTCCTGTGGAGAGCGCCTCCTCTTGAGATGCGACGGGAACGCCGGGAATTCTTTCCCGACCAGGCAGAGAAAGGATCCCTCCTCTCGAGCTTGGAGGCGGAAACGGGGCTCCTATGGATGTGGGCGGGACTCTCGTGCTTCCTCTCGAGTGGAGACGGGTATGTCGGGGAAATTCTTGAGTTGCAGCAAGGGTGTGAAGGACCCTTTGGAAGTTCCAGATGTTAGATGTGATTAGCCCCGAGACGCCTCAGGTGAAATGTTCCTCATCTCGCCTGGAAGGGAGAACCTCCTGGATTTTCTTGGGTTGCGGCCGTTGCTCTCGATTTACGACGGGGACCTCACTGACCCTCTCTGGTGGCCTCAGGAAAGGCCAGTCCCCATCCGAGTTGCTCCTGGGGGTCTCGGGATTCCTCTCCCATCGATGCCGGGGCCTAAGGCCTTGTGTGGAGTCGGTGCCGGAACCTGAGGATTCCTCTCCAGTGCTGACATGGATCTTGGGGTACTTCCGGAGTCTCCCCAGGGGAGTCAGGCCTCGTCTCGTGTGGGGGCATGCACCTGCGCTTTCCCCCCGAGCTGTAGCTGCAGTGTCGTGCTTCCCTTCGCGTGGATCAAGGGATCTGTGCCTTCCCCTCGAGGCTTTCCCACGAGGCTTTCCCACAGGGCTGTCCCACGTGCCACCGTGGTGTGAGTCGATCCTCGGCTTGAAAGTCGAGGCAGTGCAGGGAAAACAGGTTTCCCTGGAATGGACTGAGACATCTGGGGGACTCTGGGAATGGTGGCACGACCCTGGAGTTCCTCTCGCCTTTCCTGTGGAGAGCGCCTCCTCTTGATATGCGACGGGAACGCTCGGGAATTCTTTCCCGACCTCGCAGGGAAAGGATCCCTCCTCTCGATGCTAGGAGGCGGAAACGGGGCTCCTCTGGATGTGGGCGGGACTCTCGTGCTTCCTCTCGATGTGGAGCCGGGTATGTCGGGGAACTATTTGAGTTGCAGCAAGGGTGTGAAGGACCCTTTGGAAGTTCCAGATGTTAGATGTGATTAGCCTCGAGACGCCTCAGCACAAATGGCCTCATCTCGCCTGGAGGGGAGAACCTCCTGGATTTTCTCGAGTTGCGGCAGGTGCTCTCGACTTACGACGGGGACCTCAGAGGCCCGCTCTGGTGGCCTCAGGAAAGGCCAGTCCCCATGCGAGTTGCTCGCGGGCCTCTCGGGATTCCTCTCCGTCGATGCTGGTCCTAAGACCTTGTGTGGAGTCAGTGCCGGAACCTGAGGATTCCTCTCCAGTGCTCGACATGGATCTTGGGGTACTTCTGGAGTCTTCCCAGGGAAGTCAGTCCTCGTCTCGAGTGGGGGCATGCACGGGCGCTTTCCTCCCGAGCTGTAGCAGCAGTGTCACGCTTCCCTTCGCGTGGATCAAGGGATCTGTGGCTTTCCCTCGAGGCTTTTCCCACGAGGCTTTCCCACGAGGCTTTCCCACCAGGGCTGTCCACGTGCCACCCGTGGTGTGAGTCGATCCTCGGCTTGAAGTCGAGGCAGTGCAGGGAAAACAGGTTTCCCTGGAATAGACTGAGACATCTGGGGACTGTGGGAATGGTGGCCCGACCCTGGAGTTCCTCTCGCCTTTCCTGTGGAGAGCGCCTCCTCTTGACATGCGACGGGAAAGCCCGGGAATTCTTTCCCGAACACGCAGGGAAAGTATCCCTCCTCTCGAGCTATGAGATAGAGACGGGGCTCCTCTGGATGTGGGCGGGACTCTCGTGCTTCCTCTCGAGTGGAGCCGGGTATGTCGGGGAACTTCTTAAGTTGCAGTAAAAGTGTGAAGGACCCTTTGGGAGTTCCAGAGGTTAGGTGTGATTAGCCTCGAGACGCCCTCAGCGGAAATGGCCTCATCTCGCCTGGCGGAGAACCTCCTGTATTTTCTCGAGTTGGACAGGTGCTCTCGACTTACGACGGGGACTTCAGGGACCCGCTCTGGTGGCCTCAGGAAAGGACAGTCCCCATGCGAGTTCCTCGGACCTCTCGGGATTCCTCTCCCTTCGATGCTGGGGCCTAAGACCTTGTGTGGAGTCAGTGCCGAAACCTGAGGATTCCTCTCCAGTGCTGACATTGATTTTGGGCTACTTCTGGAGTCTCGCCAGGGGCGTCAGTCCTCGGCGAGTAGGGGCATACACGTGCACTTTCCTCCCGTGTTGTAGCAGAAGTGTTGCCCTTCCCTTCGCGTGGATCAAGGGATGTGTGGCTTTCCTCGAGGCTTTCCCACGAGGCTTTTCCCACGAGGCTTTCCCACAGGGCTGTCCCACGTGCCACCGTGGTGTGAGTCGATCCTCGGCTTGAACGTCGAGGCAGTGCAGGGAAAACAGGTTTCCCTGGAATGGACTGAGACATCTGGGGGACTCTGGGAATGGTGGCACGACCCTGGAGTTCCTCTCGCCTTTCCTGTGGAGAGCGCCTCCTCTTGAGATGCGACGGAAACGCCGGGAATTCTTTCCCGACCACGCAGGGAAAGGATCCCTCCTCTC
>NW_017201418.1:0-6696 GCF_001704415.2 Capra hircus | reverse complement strand
GTCGCCCGTCGTAATCCGAGAGCCACTGCCGCAAACTCGAGAAAATCAGGAGGTTCTCCCTCCAGGCGAGATGAGGCCCATTTCCGCTGAGGAGTCTCGAGGCTATTCACACCTAACCTCTGGAACTTCCAAAGGGTCCTTCACACCCTTGCTGCAACTCAAGAAGTTCCCCGACATACCCGTCTCCACTCAAGAGGAACACAAGAGTCCCGCGCACTTCCAGAGTGCCCCGTTTCCGCCTGCTAGCTCGAGAGGAGGGATCCTTTCCCTGTGTGTCGGAAAGAATTCCTAGCGTTCCCGTCGCATCTCAAGAGGAGGCGCTCTCCAGAGGAAGGCGAGAGGAACTCCAGGATCAGGCCCCATTCCCAGAGTCCCCCAGAATTCTCAGTTATTCCAGGGAAACCTGTTTTCCCTGCACTGCTTCGACTTTCAGGCCGAGGATCAACTCAAACCACGGTGGCACGTGGGAAAGCCCTGTGGGGAAGCCTCGTGGAAAGCCTTGTGGGAAAGCCTTGAGGGAAAGCCACAGATCCCTTGATCCACGCGAAGGGAAGCTTGACACTGCTACTACAGCTCGGGAGAAAGCGCACGTGCATCGCCCCACTCGAGACGAGGACTGACTCCACTGGGAGACTCCAGAAGTACCCAAGATCCATGTCAGCACTGGAGAGGAAACCTCAGGTCTGGCACCGACTCCACCCAAGGTCTTAGGCCCCGATATCGACGGAGAGGAATCCCGAGAGGCCCCGAGCAACTAGCTTGGGGACTGGCCTTTCCTGAGGCCACAAGAGCGGTCCCTGAGGTCCCCGTCGTAAGTCGAGAGCCTGCCGAAACTCGAGAAAATCCAGGAGGTTCTCCCATCCAGGCGAGATGAGGGCCATTTCCGCTGAGGCGTCTCCAGGCTAATCACACCTAACCTCTGGAACTTCCAAAGGGTTCTTCACACCCTTGCTGCAACTCAAGATGTTCCCCGACATACCCAGCTCCACTCGAGAGGAAGCACGAGAGTCCCGCTCACATCCAGAGAAGCCCCGTTTCCGCCTCCTAGCTCGAGAGGAGGGATGCTTTCCCTGCGTGGTCGGGAAAGAATTCCCGGCATTCCCGTCGTATCTCAAGAGGAGGCACTCTCTACAAGAAAGGAGAGAGGAACTCCAGGGTCGTGCCACCATTACCAGAGTCCCCCAGAGGTTCCAGTCCATTCCAGGGAAAACTGTTTCCCTGCACTGCCTAGACTTTCAAGCCGAGGATCCACTCACACCACGGTGGCACGTGGGAGAGCTCTGTGGGAAAGCCTCGTGGGAAAGCCTCGTGGGAAAGCCTCGAGGGAAAGCCTCGAGGGAAAGCCACAGATCCCTTGATCCAAGCGAATGGAAAGCGAGACACTGCTGCTACAGCTCGGGAGGAAAGCGGACGTGCATGCCCCCACTAGTGACGAGGACTGACTCCACTGGGGAGACTCCAGAAGTACCCCAAGATCCATGTCAGCACTGGAGAGGAATCCTCACTTTCCGGCACCCACTCCACACAAGATCATAGGCCCGGCATCGACGGGAGAGGAATCCCGAGAGGCCCATGAGCAACTCGCATGGGGACTGGCCTTTCCTGAGGCCACCAGAGTGGGTCCCTGAAGTCCCCTTCGTAAGTCGAGAGCTCCTGCTGCAACTCGAGAAAATCCAGGAGGTTCTCCCCTCCAGGCGAGATGAGGCCCATCTCCGCTGAGGCGTCTCGAGGCTATTCACACCTAAACTCTGGAACTTCCAAAGGGTCCTTCACACCCTTGCTGCAACTCCAGAAGTTCCCCGACATTCCCGTCTCCACTCGAGAGGAAGCACGAGAGTCCCGGCCACATCCAGAGGAGCCCCGTTTCCGTCTCCTAGCTAGAGAGGAGGGATCCTTTCCCTGCATGGTCGGGAAAGTATTCCCGGCGTTCCCGTCGCATCTCAAGAGGAGGCGCTCTCCACAGGAAAGGCGAGAGGAACTCCAGGGTCGTGCCACCATTCCAGAGTCAACCAGATGTCTCCGTCCATTCCAGGGAAACCTGTTTTCCCTGCACTGCCTCGACTTTCAAGCCGAGGATCGACTCACACCACGGTGGCACGTGTGACAGCCCTGTGTGAAAGCCTCGGGGGAAAGCCCCTGATCCCTTGATCCACGCGAAGGGAAGTACGACACTGCTGCTACAGTTCGGGAGGAAAGCGCACGTGCATGCCCCCACTCGAGATGAGGACTGACTCACCTGGGGAGACTCCAGAAGTACCCCAAGTTCCATGTCTGCACTGGAGAGGAATCCTCAGTTTCCGGCGCCGACTCCACACAAGGTCTTAGGCCCCGGCATCGACGGGAGAGGAATCCCCAGAGGCACCCGAGCAACTCGCATGGGGACTGGCCTTTCCTGAGGCAACCAGAGCGGGTCCCTGAGGTCCCCGTCGTAAGCCGAGAGCACCTGCCGCAACTCGAGAAAATCCAGGAGGTTCTCCCTCCAGGCGAGATGAGGCCCATTTCCGCTGAGGAGTCTCGAGGCTATTCACACCTAACCTCTGGAACTTCCAAAGGGTCCTTCACACCCTTGCTGCAACTCAAGAAGTTCCCCCGACATACCCATCTCCACTCGAGGGGAAGCAGGAGAGTTCTGCCCACATCCAGAGGAGCCCCGTTTCCGCCTCCTAGCTCGAGAGGAGGGATCCTTTCCCTGCGTGGTTGGGAAAGAATTCCCGGCGTTCCCGTCGCATGTCAATAGGAGGCGCTCTCCACAGGAAAGGCGAGAGGAACTCCAGGGTCGTGCCATATTCCCAGAGTCTCCCAGATGCCTCCGTCCATTCCAGGGAAACCTGTTTTCCCTGCACTGCTTCGACTTTCAAGCCGAGGATCAACTCAAACCACGGTGGCACGTGGGACAGCCCTGTGGGGAAGCCTCGTGGGAAAGCCTTGTGGGAAAGCCTCGAGGGAAAGCCACAGATCCCTTGATCCACGGGAAGGGAAGCTTGACACTGCTACTACAGCTCGGGAGGAAAGCGCACGTGCATCGACCCTCTCGAGACGAGGACTGACTCCACTGGGGAGACTCCAGAAGTACCCCAAGATCCATGTCAGCACTGGAAGAAGAATCCTCAGGTTCTGGCACCGACTCAACACAAGGTCCTAGGCCCCGGCATCGACGGGAGAGGAATCCCGAGAGGCCCCCGAGCAACTCGCATGGGGACTGGCCTTTCCTGAGGCTACCAGAGTGGGTCCCTGAGGTCCCCATCGTAAGATGAGAGCACCTGCCGCAACTCGAGAAAATGCAGGAGGTTCTCCCCTCCAGGCGAGATGAGGCCCATTTCTGCTGAGGCGTCTCCAGGCTAATCACACCTAAACCTCTGGAACTTCCAAAGGGTTCTTCACACCCTTGCTGCAACTCAAGATGTTCCCCGACATACCCGTCTCCACTCGAGAGGAAGCACGACAGTCCCGCTCACATCCAGAGGAGCCCCCGTTTCCGCCTCCTAGCTCGAGAGGAGGGATCCTTTCCCTGCGTGGTCGGTAAAGAATTCCCGGCGTTCCGGTCGAATCTCAAGAGGAGGCACTCTCTACAAGAAAGGCGAGAGGAACTCCAGGGTCGTGCCACCATTCCCAGAGTCCCCCAGCTGTCTCAGTCCATTCCAGGGAAACCTGTTTCCCTGCACTGCCTAGACTTTCAAGCCGAGGATCGACTCACACCACGGTGGCAGTTGGGAGTGCCCTGTCGGAAAGCCTCTCGGGAAAGCCTCGGGGAAAGCCTCGAGGGAAAGCCACAGATCCCTTGATCCACGGGAAAGGTAGGGATACACTGCTGCTACAGCTCGGGAGGAAAGCGCACGTGCATGCCCCGACTCGAGACGAGGACTGACTAGCCTGGGGAGACTCCAGAAGTACCCCAGGATCCATGTCAGCACTGGAGAGGAATCCTCAGGTTCCGGCACCGACTCCACACAAGGTCTTAGGCCCTGGCATCGACGGGAGAGGAATCCCGCGAGGCTCCCAAGCAACTCGCAAGGGGACCGGCCTTTCCTGAGGCCACCAGTGCGGGTCCCTGAGGTCCCCGTCGTAAGTCGAGAGCACCTGCCGCAACTCGAGAAAATCCAGGAGGTTCACCCTTCCAGGCGAGATGAGGCTCATTTCCGCGGAGGCGTCTCGAGGCTAATCACACCTAACTTCTGGAACTTCCAAGGGGTCCTTCACACCCTTGCTGCAACTCAAGAAGTTCCCCGACATACCCGTCTCCACTCGAGCAGGAAGCACGAGAGTCCCGCCCACATCCAGAGGAGCCCCCTTTCTGCCTCCTAGCTCGAGAGAAAGGATCCATTCCCTGTGTGCTCGTGAAAGAATTCCCGGCGTTCCCGTCGCATCTCAAGATGCGGCACTCTCCACAAGTAAGGCAAGAGGAACTCCAGGGTCGTGCCACCATTACCAGAGTCCCCCAGATGTCTCAGTCCATTCCAGGGAAACCTGTTTCCCTGCACTGCCTCGAATTTCAAGCCGAGGTTCGACTCACACCACGGTGGCACGTGGGACAGTCCTGTTGGAAAGCCTCATGGGAAAACCTCCTGGAAAGCCTCGAGGGAAAGCCACAGATCCCTTGATCCACGCGAAGGGAAGCGTGACACTGCTGCTATAGCTCGGTAGGAAAGCGCCCGTGCATGCCCCCACTCGAGACTCGGACTGACTCCCCTGGGGAGACTGCAGAAGTACCCCAAGAACCATGTCAGCACTGGAGAGGAATGCTCAGTTTCCGGCACCAAATCCACACAAGATCTTAGGCCCCGGCATCGACGAAGAGGAATCCGGAGAGGCCCCCCGAGCAACTCGCATGGGGACTGGCCTTTCCTGAGGCCACCACAGCTGGTCCCTGAGTTCCCCGTCGTACGTCGAGAGTATCAGCCGCAACTCGAGAAAATCCAGGAGGTTCTCCCCTCCAGGCGAGCTGAGACCTATTTCCGCTGAGGCATCTCGAGGCTAATCACACCTTACCTCTGGAACTTCCGAAGGGTCCTTCACACCCTTGCTGCAACTCAAGAAGTTCCCCGACATACCCGTCTCCACTCGAGAGGAAGCACGAGAGTCCCGCCCACAACCAGAGGAAGCCCCGTTTCCACCTCCTAGCCCAGGAGGAGGGATCCTTTCCCTGCGTGGTCGGGAAAGAATTCCCGGCGTTCCCGTCGCATCTCAAGAGGAGGCGCTCTCCACAGGAAAGGCGAGAGAAACTCCAGGGTCGTGCCACCATTCCAGAGTCCCCTGGATGTCTCAGTCCATTCCAGGGAAAACCTGTTTTCCCTGCACTGCCTCGACTTTCAAGCCGAGGATCGACTCACACCACGGTGGCACGTGGGAGAGCCCTGTGGGAAAGCCTCGTGGGAGAAGCCTCGTGGGAAAGCCTCGAGGGAAAGACACAAATCCCTTGATCCTCGCGAAGGGAAACGTGACACTCCTGCTACAGCTCGGGAGGAGAGCCCACGTGCATGCCCCCACTCGAGACGAGGACTGACTCCCCTGGGGAGACTCCAGAAGTACCCAAAGGATCCATGTCAGCACTGGAGAGGAATCCTCAGGTTCCGGCACTGACTCCACACAAGGTTTTAGGCCCCAGCATCTACGGGAGAGGAAACCCGAGAGGCCCCCGTGTGGCCCCCGAGCAACTCGCAAGGGGACTGGCCTTTCCTGAGGCCACCAGAGCGGGTCCCTGAGGTCCCCGTCGTAAGTCGAGAGCACCTGCCGCAACTCGAGAAAATCTAGGAGGTTCTCCTGTCCAGGCGAGATGAGGCCCATTTCCGCTGGGTCGTCTCGAGGCTAATCATATCTAACATCTGGAACTTCCAAAGGGTCCTTCACACCCTTGCTGCAGCTCAAGAAAGTGCCCCGACATACCCGTCTCCACTCGAGAGGAAGCACGAGAGTTCCGCCCACATCCAGAGGAGCCCCGTTTCCGCCTCCTTAGCTCGAGAGGAGGGATCCTTTCCCTGTGTGTTCGGGAAAGAATTCCCGGCGTTCCCGTCGCATCTCAAGAGGAGGCCCGCTCTCCACAGGAAAGGCGAGAGGAACTCCAGGGTCGTGCCACCATTCCCAGAGTACCCCAGATGTCTCCGTCCATTCCAGGGACACCTGTTTTCCCTGCACTGCCTCGACTTTCAAGCCGAGGATCGACTCACACCACGGGTGGCACGTGGGACAGCCCTGTGGGAAAGCCTCGTGGGAAACCTCGCTGGGAAAGCCTCGAGGGAAAGCCACAGATCCCTTGATCCACGCGAAGGAAGCGTGACACTGCTGCTACATCTCGGGAGGAAAGCGCACGTGCATGCCCCCTCTCGAGACGAGGACTGACTCCCCTGGGGAGACTCCAGAAGTACCCAAAGATCCATGTCAGCACTGAAGTTGAATGCTCAGGTTCCGGGCACTCACGACTCGGAGCACAAGATCTTAGGCCTCGCCGGCAGTCGGGACTGAAGAGGGAATCCCAAAGAGGACCCTGGCAACTCTGGCATAGGGGGACTGGCCTTCCTGGAGGCGACCAGAGCAAGTGTAACCATGAGGTCGCCGGTCGTAAGTCGATGGACTACTGCGCGCCATACTCAGAATCCAGGAGGTTCTCCGCCTTCCAGGCCAGATGAGGCCGCATTTCCGACTGAGCTGCGTTGCTCAGCTAGAATCAGACCTACCTCTGGATCTTGCAAAGGTCTTTAACAG
>NW_017201417.1:0-6697 GCF_001704415.2 Capra hircus | reverse complement strand
CTAGAGCTCTCCTACAGGGCAAAAGGGGTAGAACAGACTGTGGATGTGACTCTGCCTTTCCCAGCGAGCATGGGGCCCTCCCTATGGCCCGGGCTCCAGGGAAAATTGTCCCTGAAAATGACCTCCAAGAAGCGCTTTTCCAGCAGGCTGTGATGCAGAGTTCACAGGATGCGGGGAAAGTGATCGTCCTACAGGGAAGAAGAGGCAGCCACCCAGTGTGTGTTTGCAAGCCTGTATTTGGAAGAAACTGGTTAGCTCCTTCAAGGGGAGACCTCCAGGTCTGCTCAGAGGACCGAAATTCCAGAGGCAGCACCATGCATCTCCCCTGTCCTTTCTGAGCCTTGGAAAGACATTCCTAGCTTATAGCGGTATTGCTCATGAAGAAGCAGGATGCAGGAATGTGTCAGACATGACTGGGTGCCTTCCTGGGTTCAGCTCCGTGAGGGCCTTTCCACTCAAAGTAGGTCCCATGCCTCCTTGGGGAGGAAGTGGGGGCCGCTTGCCTCCAAATTGCCAAAGGCTGGAACAAAGCTAGTTCTATCAGAGGTAAGAAAAGAGCAATTGGATGGATGTGGAAGCTGTTGCTGGGCCGCACTGCTTCAGGCCCCCCACCCTCCGCCCCGAGAGAAACAGGCGCCCTGTGGCCCCTAGGTCCTGGATGCAGTTTCACACATAGAATGTGTCCCCATAGGAGCCAAGAATTTTCCTGACAGACCTAGGCTCACTAGAGCTCTCCTACAGAGCAAAGGGGATGGGACAGATGTGTGGCTGTGGCTCTGCCTTTCCCTGGGAGTGTGGAGCCGCTCCCTATGGCCCCGGGCTCCAGGGGAAGTTGCCCCTGAATAATGACCTCCAAGAAGCGCTTTTCCAACTGGCTGAGACGTGGAGTTCTCAGGATGCAGGGAAAGCGAGTGTCCTTCGGGGAAGCAAAGGCAGTCACCTGTTATCATGACTTACTAGAATAGTAGGTACCTTCTCCGGTTGGGCAGAGGCCTTCCCTACCTGATCTGAAAAAGAAAATGAAGTAGCTCGCTGATTTGAGAAATAATTCCCAGACTTGGGTTTCCAACCAGTATAGAATCCGACAATGGCCCTGTCTTTGTAGCCACGTTAATTAACAGGTATGTGAAGCTCTAAATATCAGTGGAAATTACATACAGCATATAGGCCTCAGGGGAAATGGGCCTCATCTCGCCTGGAGGGGAGAACCTCCTGGATTTTACCCAGTTGCGGCAGGTGCTCTCGAGTTACGATGCGGACCTCAGGGACCCGCTCTGGTGGCCTCAGGAAAGGCCAGTCCCCATGCGAGTTACCAGGGGGCCTCTAGGGATTCCTCACCCATCGATGCCGGTGCCTAAGACCTTGTGTGGAGTCGGGGCCAGACCCTGAGGATGCCTCTCCAGTGCTGACATGAGTCTTTCCATACTTCTGGAGTCTTGCCACGGGATTCAGTCCTCATCTCATGTGGGGCCATGCACCTGCCAATTCCTCACGAGCTGTAGCAGCAGTGTCACGCTTTCTGACGTGTGGATCAAGGGATCTGTCGCTTTCCATTGAGGCTTTCACACGAGGCTTTCCAACAGGGCTGTCCCACGTGCCACGGTGGTGTGAGTCGATCCTCGGCGTGAAATTCGAGGCAGTGCAGGGAAAACAGGTTCTTCTGGAATGGACTTAGACATCTGGGGGACTCTTGGAATGCTGGCAAGACCCTGGAGTCCCTCTCGCCTTTCCTGTGGAGATCTCCTCCTCTTGAGATGCGACGGGAACACGGGGAATTCTTTCCCACCCACGCAGGGAAAGAATCCCTCCTCTTAAGCTAGGAGGCGGAAACGGGGCTCCTCTGGATGTGGGCGGGACTGTTATGCTTCCTCTCGAGTGGAGAAGGGTATGTCGGGGGAACTTCTTGAGTTGTAGCAAGGGTGTGAAGGACCCTTTGGAAGTTCCAGAGGTTAGGTGTGATTAGCCTCCAGACGCCTCAGCGGAAATGGGCCCTCATCTCGCCTGGAGGGCAGAACCTCCTGGATTTTCTCCAGTTACAGCAGGTGCTCTCGACATGCAAGGGGACCTCAGGGACCGGGTGTGGTGGCCTCAGGAAAGGCCAGTCCCCATACAAGTTGCTCGGTGGCCTCTCGGGATTCCTCTCCCGTTCGATACCGGGGCCTAAGACCTTGTGTGGAGTCGGTGCCGGAACCTGAGGATTCCTCTCCAGGGATGACATGGATCTTGGGGAATTTCTGGAGTCTCCCCAGGGGAGTCAGTCCTCGTCTTGAGTGGGGGCATGCAGGTGCGCTTTCCTCCCAAGCTGTAGCAGCAGTGTCACGCTTCCCTTCGCGTGGATCAAGGGATCTGTGGCTTTCCCTCGAGGCTTTCCCACGAGGCTTACCCACAGGGCTGTCTCACGTGCCACCGTGGTGTGAGTCGATCCTCGGCTTGAAAGTCGAGGCAGTGCAGGGAAAACAGTTTTCCCTAGAATGGACTGAGACATCTGGGTGACTCTGCTAATTGTGGCACGACCCTGGAGTTCCTCTCGCCTTTAGTGAGATGAGCACCTCCTCTTGAGATGCGTCGGGAACGCCGGGAATTCTTTCCTGACCACGCAGGGAAAGGATCCCCTCCTCTCGAGACAGCAGGCGGAAACGGGTCTCCTCTGGATGTGGGCTGAATCTCGTGCTTCCTCTCGAGTGTCAACGGGTATGTCAGGGAACTTCTTGAGTTGCAGCAATGGTGTGAAGGACCCTTTGGAATTTCCAGAGGTTAGGTGTAATTAGCCTCGAGACGCCTCAGTGGAAATGGGACTCATCTCGCCTGGAGGGGAGAACCTCCTCTATTTTCTCGAGTTGAGGCCAATGCTCTCTACTTACGACGGGGACCTAAACGGACCCGCTCTGGTGGCCTCAGGAAAGGCCAGTCCCCATGCGACTTGCTCGGGGGCCTCTTGGGATTCCTCTCCCGACGATGCCGGGCCTAAGACCTTGTGTGGAGTCGGTGCCGGAACCTGAAGATTCCTCTCCAGTGCCGACATGGATCTTGGGGTACTTCTGGAGTCTCCCCAGGGGAGTCAGTCCTCGTCTCGTGTGGGGGCATGCACGTGCGCCTTCCTCCCGAGCTGTAGCAGCAGTGTCACGCTTCCCTTCGCGTGGATCAAGGGAACTGTGGCTTTCGCTCAAGCCTTTCCCACAAGACTTTCCCACAAGACTTTCCCTCGAGGCTTTCCCACGAGGCTTTCCCACAGGGCTGTCCCACGTGCCACCGTGGTGTGAGTCGATCCTCGGCTTGAAAGGCGAGGCAGTGCAGGGAAAACAGGTTTCCCTGGAATGTACTGAGACATCTGGGGGACTCTGTTAATGATGGCACGACCCTGGAGTTCCTCTCGCGTTTCCTGTGGAGAGCGCCTCCTCTTGAGATGAGACCGGAACGCCGAGAATTCTTTCTCGACCACCGCAGGGAAAGATCCCTCCTCTCGAGCTAGGAGGCGGAAACGGGGCTCCTCTGGATGTGGGCGGGACTCTCGTGCTTCCTCTCGAGTGGAGACGGGTATGTCGGGGATCTTCTTGAGTTGCAGCAAGGGTGTGAAAGGACCCTTCGGAAGTTCCAGAGGTTAGTGTGATTAGCCTCGAGACGTCTCAGCGGAAATGGGCATCATCTCGCCTGGAGGGGAGAACCTCCTGGATTTTCTCGGGTTGCGGCAGGTGCTCTCGATTTACGATGGGGACCTCATTGACCCTCTCTGGTGGCCTCAGGAAAGGCCAGTCCCATGCGAGTTTCTCCGGGCCTCTCGGGATTCCTCTCCAATCGATGCTGGGGCCTAATACCTTGTGTGGAGTCGGTGCCGGAACCTGAGGATTCCTCTCCAGTGCTGACATGGATCTTGGGGGTACTTCCGAGTCTCCCCAGGGGGTCAGTCCTCGTCTCAAGTGGTGGCATGCACGTGCGCCTTTCCTCCCGAGCTGTAGCAGCAGTGTCACCCTTCCCTTCGCATGGATCAAGTTATCTGTGGCTTTCGCTCGAGGCTTTCCCTCTGAGCTTTCCCACGAGGCTTTCCACGAGGCTTTCCCACAGGGCTGTCCCACGTGCCACCGTGGTGTGAGTCGATCCTCGGCTTGAAAGTCGAGGCAGTGTAGGGAACACAGGTTTTCCTGGAATGGACTGAGACATCTGGGGGACTCTGGGAATGGTGGCATGACCCTGGATTTCCTCTCACCTTTCCTGTGGAGAGCGCCTCCTCTTGAGATGCGACGGGAACGCCAGGAATTCTTTGCCGACCACGCAGCCAAAGGATGCCTCCACTCGAGCTATGAGGCAGATTGGGGTCTCCTCAGGATGTGGGCGGATGATCGTGTTTCCCCTCGAGTGGAGATGGGTATGTCGGGGAACTTCTTGAGTTGCAGCAAGGGTGTGAAGGACCCTTTGGAAGTTCCAGAGTTTAGGTGTGATTAGCTTCGAGACCCTCAGCGGAAATGGGCCTCATCTCGCCTGGAGGGGAGAACCTCCTGGATTTTCTCGAGTTGCCGCAGGTGCTCTCGACTTACGACAGGGACCTAAGGGACCCGCTCTGGTGGTCTCAGGAAAGGCCAGTCCCCATGCGAGTTGCTCGGGCCCTCTCAGGATTCCTCTCCCGTCGATGCCGGGGCCTAAGACCTTGTGTGGAGTCGGTGCCAGAACCTGAGTATGCCTCTCCCGTGCTGACATGGATGTTGGGGAACTTCTGGAGTCTCCCAGGGGAGTCAGTCCTCGTCTCGAGTGGGGGCATGCACGTGGCTTTCCTCCCGAGCTGTAGGAGCAGTGTCATGCTTCCCTTCGCTTGGATCAGGGGATCTGTGGCTTTGCCTCGAGGCTTTCCCACGAGGCTTTTCACGAGGCTCTCCCACAGGGCTGTCCCACGTGCCACCGTGGTGTGAGTCCATCCTCGGCTTCAAAGTCGAGGCAGTGCAGGGAAAACAGGTTTCCCTGGAATGGACTGAGACATCTGGGGAACTCTGGGAATGGTGGCACGACCTGGAGTTCCTCTGGCCTTTCCTGTGGAGAGCGCCTCCTCTTGAGATGCGACAGGAACGCCGGGAATTCTTTCCCGACCACGCAGGGAAAGGATCCCTCCTCTCGAGCTAGGAGGCGGAAACGGGACTCCTCTGAATGTGGGCGGGACTCTCGTGCTTCCTCCTGAGAAGAGACGGTTATATCGGGGAACTTCTTGTGTTGCAGCAATGGTGTGAAGGACCCTTTGGAAGTTCCAGAGCTTAGGTGTGATTAGCCTCGAAACGCCTCAGCGGAAATGGCCTCATCTCTCCTGGAGGGGAGAACCTCCTGGATTTTCTCGAGGTGCGGCAGGTGGTCTCGACTTATGACGGGGACCTCAGGGCCCGCTCTGGTGGCATCAGGAAAGGCCAGTCCCCATGCGAGTTGCTCGGGGCCTCTCAGATTCCCCTCCGGGCGATGCAAGGGCCTAAGACCTTGTGTGGAGTCGGTGCCGCAACCTGAGGATTCCTCTCCAGGGATGACATGGATCTTGGGGTACATCTGGGTTCTCCCCAGGGGAGTCAGTCCTCGTCTCGAGTGGGGCATGCACGTGCGTTTTCCTCCCGAGCTGTAGCTGCAGTGTCACGCTTCCCTTCGCGTGGATCAAGGGATCTGTGGCTTTCTATCGAGGCTTTCCCACGAGGCTTTCCCACGAGGCTTCACACAGGGCTGTCCCACATCCGTGGTGTGAGTCTATCCCTGCTTGAAAGTCGAGGCAGTGCAGGGAAAACAGGTTTCCCTGGAATGGACTGAGACATCTGGGGGACACTGGCAACGGTGGCACGACCCTGGAGTTCCTCTCGCCTTTCCTGTGGAGAGCGCCTCCTCTTGAGATGCGACGGGAACGCCGGGGATTCTTTCCCGAACACGCAGGGAAAGGATCCCTCCACTCGAGCTAGGAGGCGGAAACGCGGCTCCTCGCGATGTGGCAGGACTCGCGTGCTTCCTCTCGAGTGGAGACGGGTATGTAGGGGAACTTCATGAGTTGCAGCAAGGGTGTGAAGGACCCTTTGGAAGTTCCAGAGGTTAGGTGTGATTAGCCTCGAGACGCCTCAGCGGAAATGGGCCTCATCTCTCCTGGAAGGAGAACATCCTGGATTTTCTCGAGTTGCGGCAGGTGCTCTCGACTTACGACGGGGACCTCAGGGACTCGCTCTGGTGGCCTCAGGAAAGGCCAGTCCCATGTGAGTTGTTCGGGGTCTCTCGGGATTCCTCTCCCGACGATGCCGGGGCCTAAACCATGTGTGGATTCGGCCGGGAGCTTAGGATTCCTCTCCAGTGCTGACATAGATCTTGGGGTTCTTCTGGAGTCTCCCCAGGGTAGTCAGTCCTCGTCTAGAGTGGGGCATGCACCTGCGCTTTCCTCCCGAGCTGTAGCAGCAGTGTCACGCTTTCCTTCGCGTGGATCAAGGGATCTGTGGCTCCCTCGAGGCTTTCCCACGAGGCTTACCCACAGGGCTGTCCCACGTGCCACCGTGGTGTGAGTCGATCCTCGGCTTGAAAGTCGAGCAGTGCAGGGAAAACAGGTTTCCCTGGAATGGACTGAGACATCTGGGGACTCTGGGAATGGTGGCACGACCCTGGAGTTCCTCTCGCCTTTCCTGTGGAGAGCGCCTCCTCTTGAGATGCGACGGGAACGCCGGGAATTCTTTCCGACCACGCAGGGAAAGGATCCCTCCTCTCG
>NW_017201416.1:0-6698 GCF_001704415.2 Capra hircus | reverse complement strand
AACTTCTTGAGTTGCAGCAAGACCCTTTTTAATTTCCAGAGGTTAGGTGTGATGAGCCTCCAGACACCTCAGAGGAAATGGCCTCATTCCGCCTTTAGGGGAGAACCTCCTGGATTTTACCCAGTTGCGGCAGGTGCTCTCGAGTTACGACGGTCCTCAGGGACCCGCTCTGGTGGCCTCAGGAAAGGCCAGTCCCCATGCGAGTTACCAGGGGCCTTTAGGGATTCCTCTCCCATCGATGCCGGTGCCTAAGACCTTGTGTGGAGTCGGGCCAGACCCTGAGGATGCCTCTCCAGTGCTGACATGAATCTTTCCGTACTTCTGGAGTCTCACCAGGGCGTCAGTCCTCATGTCGTGTGGGGGCATGCACCTGCCATTTCCTCACGACCTGCAGCAGCAGTGTCACGCTTGCCGACGTGTGGATCAAGGGATCTGTCGCTTTCCATTAAGGCTTTCCCACGAGGCTTTCCAACAGGGCTGTCCCACGTGCCACGGGTGGTGTAAGTCGATCCTCGGCGTGAACGTCGAGGCAGTGCAGGGAAAACAGTTTCTTCTGGAATGGACTTAGACATCTGGGGGACTCTTGGAATGCTGGCAAGGCCCTGGAGTTCCTCTCGTCTTTCCTGTGGAGAGCGCCTCCTCTTGAGATGCGACGGGAAGGCCTTTCTTTCCGACGACGAAAGGGAAAGGATCCCTCTTCTCGAGCTACGAGGCGGAAACGGGGCTCCTCTGGATGTGGGCGGGACTCTCGTGCTTCCTCTCGAGTGGAGACGGGTATGTCGGGGAACTTCTTGAGTTGCAGCAAGGGTGTGAAGGACCCTTTGGAAGTTCCAGAGGTCAGGTGTGATAAGCCTCGAGTCGCCTCTGCGGAAATGGGCCTCATCTCGCCTGGAGGGGAGAACCTCCTGGATTTTCTCGAGTTGCGGCAGGTGCTCTCGACTTACGACAGGGACCTCAGAGACCCGCTCTGGTGGCCTCAGGAAAGACCAGTCCTCATGCGAGTTACTCAGGGCCCTCTCGGGGTTCCTCTCCCGTCGATGCCAGGGCCTAAGACCTTGTGTGGTGTCGGTGCCGGAACCTGAGGATTCCTTTGCAGTGCTGACAAGGATCTTGGGGTACTTCTCCAGTCTCCCAACGGGAGTCAGTCCTCATCTCGAGTGGGGGCATGCACGTGCGCTTTCCTCCCGAGCTGTAGCAGCAGTGTCACGCTTCCCTTCGCGTGGATCAAGGTATCTGCGGCTTTCCCTCGAGGCTTTCCCACGAGTCTTTTCCACGAGGCTTTCCCACGAGACTTTCCCAAAGGGCTGTCCCACGTGCCACCGTGTTGTGTGTCGATCCTAGGCTAGAAAGTTGAGGCAGTGCAGGAGAAACAGGTTTCCATGGAATGGACTGAGACATCTTGGGGCCTCTGGGAATGGGTGCACGAACCTGGAGTTCCTCTCGCCTTTCCTGTGGAGAGCGCCTCCTCTTGAGATGAGACGGGAACTCCGGGAATACTTGACCGACCACTCAGTGAAAGGATCCCTCCTCTCGAGTTAGGAGGCAGTAACGGGGCTCCTCTGGATGTGGGCGGGACTCTCGGGCTTCCTCTCGAGTGGAGACGGGTATGTGGGGGAGCTTCTTGAGTTGCAGCAAGGGCGTGAAGGACCCTTTGTAAGTTCCATAGGTTAGGTGTGATTAGCCTCGAGACGCCTCAGCGGTAAAGGGCCTCATCTCGCCTGGAGGGGAGAACCTCCTGGATTTTCTCGAGTTGCGGCAGGTGCCCTCGACTTACGACGGGGACCTCAGGGACCCGCTCTGGTGCCCTCAGGAAAGGCCAGGCCCCATGCAAGTTGCTCGGGGCCTCTCGGGGGCCTCTAGGGTTTCCTCTCCCGTCGATGCTGGGGCCTAAAACCTTGTGTGGAGTCAGCGCCGGAACCTGAGAATTCCTCTCCAGTGCTGACATGTATCTTGGGGTACTTCTGGAGTCTCCCCATGGGAGTCAGTCCTTGTCTCGAGTGTGGGCATGCACGTCGCTTTCCTCCCGAGTTGTAGCAGAAGTGTCACGCTTCCCTTCGCGTGGATCAAGGGATCAGGGGCTTTCCCTCGAGGCTTTCCCACGAGGCTTTCCCACAGGGCTGTCCCAAGTGCCACCGTGGTGTGAGTCGATCCTCGGCTTGAAAGTCGAGGCAGTGCTGGGAAAACAGTTTTCCCTGGAATGGACTGAGACATCCAGGGGACTCTGGGAATGGTGGCCCGACCCTGGAGTTCCTCTCGCCTTTCCTGTGGAGAGCACCTCCTCTTGAGATGCAATGGGAACGCCGGGTATTCTTTCCCGACCACGTTGGGAAAGGATCCCTCCCCTCGAGCTAGGAGGCGGAAACGGGGCTCCTCTGGATGTGGGCGGGACTCTCGTGCTTCCTCTCGAGTGGAGTCGGGAATGTTGCAGAACTTCTTGAGTTGCAGCAAGGGTGTGAAGGACCCTTTGGAAGTTCCAGAGTTTAGGTGTGATTAGCCTCGAGACGCCTCAGCGGAAATGGGCCTCATCTCGCCTGGAGGGGAGAACCTCCTGGATTTTCTCGAGTTTCGGCAGGTGCTCTCAACTTACGACGGGAACCTCAGGGACCCGCTCTGGTGGCCTCAGGAAAGGCCTGTCCCCATGCGAGTTGCTCGGGGCCTCTCGGGATTCCTCTCCCGTCTATGCCGGGTCCTAAGATTTTGTGTGGAGTCGGTCCCGGAACTTGAGCATTCCTCTCCAGTGCTGAAATGGATCTTGGGGTACTTCTGTAGTCTCCCCAGTGGAGTCAGTCCTCGTCCCGAGTGGGGGCATTCACATGCGCTTTCCTCCCGAGCTGTAGCAGCAGTGTCACGCTTCCCGTGGATCAAGGGATCAGGGGCTTTCCCTCGAGGCTTTCCCACGAGGCTTTCCCACAGGGCTGTCCCACGTGCCACCGTGGTGTGAGTCGATCCTCGGCTTGAAAGTCGAGGCAGTGCTTGGAAAACAGGTTTCCCTGGAAAGGACGGAGACATCTGGTTGGCTCTGGGATGGTGGCACGACCTTGGAGTTCCTCTCGCCTTTCCTGTGGAGAGCGCCTCCTCTTGAGATGCGACGACGGGAACGCCGGGAATTCTTTCCCGAACACGCAGGGAAAGGATCCCTCCTCTCGAGCTAGGAGACGGAAACGGGGCTCCTCTGGATGAGGCCGGGACTCTCGTGCTTCCTCTCGAGTGGAGACGGGAATGTCGGGGAACTTCTTGAGTTGCAACAAGGGTGTGAACGACCCTTTGGAAGTTCCAGAGTTTAGGTGTGAATAGCCTCGAACGCCTCAGCGGAAATGGGCCTCATCTCGCCTGGAGGGGAGAACCTCCTGGATTTTCTCGACTTGCAGCAGGTGCTCTCGACTTACGACGGGGACCTCAGGGACCCGCTCTGGTGGCCTCATGAAAGGCCAGTCCCCATGCGAGTTGCTCGGGGCCTCTCGGGATTCCTCTCCCGTCCATGCCGGGGCAAGACCTTGTGTGGAGTCAGTGCCGGAACCTGAGGATTCCTCTCAGTGCCGACATGGAGCTTCGGGGACTTCTGGAGTCTCCCCAGGGGCGTCAGACCTCGGCTCGAGTGGGGGCATGCACGTGCGCTTTCCTCCCGAGCTGTAGCAGCAGTGTCACGCTTCCCTTCGCATGGATCAAGGGATCAGTGGCTTTCCCTCGAGGCTTCCTCATGAGGCTTTCCCATAAGGCTTTCCCACGAGACTTTCCCACAGGGCTGTCCCACGTGCCACCGTGGTGTGAGTCTATCCTTGGCTGGAAAGTCGAGGCAGTGCAGGGAAAACAGGTTTCCCTGGAATGGACTGAGACATCTGGGGGACTCTGGGAATGGTGGCAACACCCTGGAGTTCCTCTCGCCTTTCCTGTGGAGAGCGCCTCCTCTTGAGAAGCGACGGGAACGCTGGTATTCTTTCCCGACCACGAAATGAAATGATCCCTCCTCTCGAGCTAGGAGGCGGAAACGGGGTTCCTCTGGATGTGAGCGGTACTCTCGTGCTTCCTCTCAAGTAGAGACGGGTATGTCGGTGAACTTCTTGAGTTGCAGCAAGGGTGTGAATCAACCTTTGGAAGTTACAGAGGTTAGGTGTGATTAGCCTTGAGACACCTCAGCAGAAATGGGCCTCATCTCGCCTCAGGGGAAAACCACCTGGATTTTCTCTAGTTGCGGCAGGTGCTCTCGACTTACGATGGGGACCTCAGGGACCCGCTCTGGTGGCCTCAGGAAAGGCCAGTATCCATGCGAGTTGCTCGGGGTCCTCTCGGGACTCCACTCCCGTCGATGCCGGGGCCTAAGTCCTTGTGTGGAGTCGGTGCCGGAACCTGAGGATTCCTCTCCAGTGCTGACATGGATCTTGGGCTACTTCTGGAGTCTCCCCAGGGGAGTCTTTCGTCGTCTCGAGTGGGGGCATGCACGTGCGCTTTCCTCCCGAGCGGAAGCAGCAGATTCACGCTTCCCTTCCCGTGGATCAAGGTATCTGTGGCTATCCCTCGAGGCTTTCCCACGAGGCTTCCAACAGGTTTGTAGCACGTGCCACCGTAGTGTGAGTCGTTCCTCGGCATGAAAGTCGAGGCAGTGCGGCAAAACAGGTTTCCCTGGAATGGACTGAGACATCTGGGGGTCTCTGGGAATGGTGGCACGACCCTGGAGTTCCTCTCGCCTTTCCTGGGAGAGCGCCTCCTCTTGAGCTGCGACGGAAGCACCGAGAATTTTTTACCGAACACGCAGGGAAAGGATCCCTTCTCTCGAACTAGGAAGTGTAAATGGGGATCCTCTGGATGAGGGCGGGACACTCGTACTTCCTCTCGAGTGGAGACGGGTAGGTCGGGAACTTCTTGAGTTGCAGCAAGGGTGTGAAGGACCCTTTGGAAGTTCCAGAGGTTAGGTGTGATTAGCCTCGAGACGCCTCAGCGGAAATGGGCCTCATCTCGCCTGGAGGGGAGAACCTCCTGGATTTTCTCGAGTTGCAGCTGGAGCTCTCGACTTACGACTTGGACCTCAGAGATATGCTCTGGTGGCCTCATGAAAGGCCAGTCCTCATGCAAGTTGCTCGTGGGCTTCTCGGATTCCTCTCCCGTCGATGCCGGGGCAAGACCTTGTGTGGAGTCAGTGCCGGAACCTGAGGATTCCTCTCCAGTGCCGACATAGATCTTCGGGGACTTCTGGAGTCTCCCCAGGGGCGTCAGACCTCGGCTCGAGTAGGGGCATGCACGTGCGCTTTCCTCCCGAGCTGTAGCAGCAGTGTCACGCTTCCCTTCGCATGGATCAAGGGATCAGTGGCTTTCCCTCGAGGCTTCCTCATGAGGCTTTCCCATAAGGCTTTCCCACGAGACTTTCCACAGGGCTGTCCCACGTGCCACCGTGGTGTGAGTCGATCCTCGGCTTGAAAGTCGAGGCAGTGCAGGGGAAACAGGTTTCCCTGGAATGGACTGAGACATCTGGGTGACTCTGGGTATGGTGGCTCGACCCTGGAGTTCCTGTCGCCTTTCCTGTGGAGAGCACCTCATCTTGAGATGCGACGGGAATGCCAGGAATTCTTTCCAGACAATCAGGGAAAGGATCCCTCCTCTCGAGTTAGGAGGCGGAAAGGGGGCTCCTCTGATGTTGTCGGGACTCTTGTGCTTCCTCTCGAGTGGAGACGGGTATGTCGGGGAACTTCTTGAGTTGCAGGAAGGGTGTGAATCACCCTTTGGAAGTTTCAGAGGTTAGATGTGATTAGCCTCGAGAAGCCTCAGCGGAAATGGGCCTCATCTCGCCTGGAAGGGAGAACCTCCTGGATTTTCTCGAGTTGCGGCAGGTGCTCTCGACTTACAACGGGGACCTCAGGACACGCTCTGGTGGCCTCAGGAAAGGACAGTCCCCATGACAGTTGCTCGGGGCCTATCGGGATTCCTCTTCCCGTCGATGCCGGGGCCTAAGACCTTGTGTGGAGTCGTTTGCGGAACCTGAGGATTCCTCTCCAGGGCTGGCATGGATCTTGCTGTACTTCTGGAGTCTCCCCAGGGGAGTCAGTCCACGTCTCGAGTGGGGGCATGCACGTGCGCTTTCCTCCCAGCTCTAGAGCCGTGTCACGCTTCCCGTCGAGTGGATCAAGGGATCTGTGGCTTTCCCTAGAGGCTTTCCCACAGGGCTGTCCCACGTGTCACCGCGCAGTGAGTCGATCCTCGGCTTGAAAGTCGAGGCAGTGCAGGGAAAACAGGTGTCCCTGGAATGGACGGAGACATCTGGGGGACTCTGGGAATGGTGGCACGTCCCTGGAGTTCCTCTCGCCTTTCCTGTGTAGAGCACCTCATCTTGAGATGCGACGGGAACGCCAGGAATTCTTTACAGACCAGGCAGGGGGAAAGGATCCCTCCTCTCGAGCTAGGAGGCGGAAACGGGGCTCCTCTGGATGTGGGCTGGACTCTCCTGCTTCCTCTCCAGTGGAGACGGGTATGTCGGGGAACTTCTAGAGTTGCAGCAAGGGTGTGAAGGACCGTTTGGAAGTTTCAGAGGTTAGGTGTGACTAGCCTTGAGAAGCCTCAGCGGAAATGGGCCTCATCTCGCCTGGAGGGGAGAACCTCCTGGATTTCTCGAGTTTCGGCAGGGGCTCTCGACTTAACGACGGGACCTCAGGGACCCGCTCTGGTGGCCTCAGGAAAGGCCAGTCCCCATGCGAGTTGCTCGGGCCTCTCGG
>NW_017201415.1:0-6698 GCF_001704415.2 Capra hircus | reverse complement strand
TGTGGGCGGGACTCTCGTGCTTCCTCTCGAGTGGAGTCAGGTATGTTGGGGAACTTCTTGAGTTGCAACAAGGGTGTGAAGGACCCTTTGGAAGTTCCAGGAGTTTAGGTGTGATTAGCCTCGAGACGCCCTCAGCGGAAATGGGCCTCATCTCGCCTGGAGGGGAGAACCTCCTGGATTTTCTCGAGTTGCGGCAGGTGGCTCTCCACTTGAGACGTTGTCCTCAGGGACCCGCTCTGGAGGCCTCTGGAAATGCCAGTCCCCATGGGAGTTGCTCGGGACCTCTCGGGATCCCTCTCCCGTCGATGCCGGGGCCTAAGACATTGTGTGGAGTCGGTTCCGTAACCTGAGGATTCCTCTCCAGTGCTGAAAAGGATCTTCGGGAACTTCTGGCTCTCCCCAGTGGAGTCAGTCCTCGTCTCGAGTGGGGGCATACAAGTGCGCTTTACTCTCGAGCTGTAGCAGCATTTGTAACGCTTTCCCTTCGCGTGGATCAAGCGATCTGTGGCTTTCCCTCGAGGCTTTCCCACGAGGCTTTCCCGCGAGGCTTTCCCACAGGGCTGTCCCACGTGCAACGTGGTGTGAGTCGATCCTCTGCTTGAAAGTCGAAAGTGCAGGGAAAACAGTTTCCCTGGAATGGACTGAGATATCTGGAGGACTCTGGGAATGGTGGCACAACCCTGGAGTTCCTCTCGCCTTTCCTGTGGAGAGCGCCTGCCGAAGCCTTTGTGAGGAATCCCTCCCGTGACAAGGTCATGAGGAAGGAAGCTGACATACGCAAGGCGTGCTCAGACTTCTGGGCCCCTCTGGAAATTCCTAAGCATGTACCCCAACAAAAATCTGCCGGCTTTTGTGCTCTGCTTTTCCACTCTTCTGACATTTTCTGGAAAAAGTCAATTCAGGGCTTTAGTCTTCTGCATTTGAAAGAGTGTTTCAATCCAAAAAACCCCTCCGATGGCTTTCTAGCCTGCCTGCAGGACTCTGCAAGTGTGTTTGTTTGAGGCCTCCTGACCGCAGGAGGCACACAGGAAGCTTAAAACATCCTAGGAATGTAGGGGCTTCCGAGGAGTCAAAATCTTTAGAATAGGACTGATTATAAGTTTCATTTGTTGAGTCAATGTTTGCTGCCAAATTTTCATATCCTTTATTTTTAGATATAGTTGGTATATAGAAAAAAACAAGTAGTAGACCTAGTATTAGCAACATTAGATCCTCGAGTTAAGTACCTTCTTTGTTATATCCCACTGCACCTTTGTTCTATCGCACTGCACCTTTGTTCTATAGAGATGTAACTTTAATGCTTTAAGGAGATGCAGATTAAAAAAAACACTTCAGGGGAAACAAAATTAACATTCATTAAGGAAGAGAGCTAAAAAGTGTTAACAAGCCTCTTGGCCAGAAGATAATGTAAATCACCAGAGACCTTTTTGTATACAAAATGATGTATAGAAAGAGTCTGCGCTGCGAACGCTACATAATTCTGTGTTACCCATTGATCTCCATGTTTTATCAAAAGTATAAAAGGCCTTCTGAACAATAAAGGATTGGACCAGTTTCTCGAACTAGTCTCTCGGCCTAGTTTCTTGGGACTCTGGATCCCCCATGTCTCTCTCTCTCTCTTCTTCTCTCCCCTTCCTCTCTCTGCTCTTTACTTTAACTTCAGGCTGAATCTCCATCTGGGGCGCGAGGCTCGCCAGGTCTACTTACTTGCCCCGGCTGTTAAGACCCGCACCAAAGGGAGCTTAAGGCGAGGCACCCTTAGATATTCAAGCGGGCGCCGGTGGCCAAACGTAGATGGTGCAAATTCCTTGTCTGGAATTTTAATGGCCTTCCGTGAAAACCAAGCTATTCAGCCCTCTTCCTCCACTTAATCTTCTTATTACACTATAGTTTCTTAACCTAATCTCACATTAATAAACAAACAAGTCTTTCCACGCCAACGCGTCCACCTTCGAATTCCCTGGATCCACCGGGGCTGGACCCTGGCAAGCGCCTCCACTTGAGATGCGACGGGAACGTGGGGAATTGTTTCCCCACCACGCAGGAAAAGGATCCCTCCTCTCGAGCTAGGAGGCGGAAACGGGGCTCCTCTGGATGTGGGCGGGACTCTCGTGCTTCCTCTCGAGTGGAGACGGGTATGTCAGAGAACTTCTTGAGTTGCAGCAAGGGTGTGAAGGACCCTTTGGAAGTTCCAGATGTTAGATGTGATTAGCCTCGAGACGCCTCAGCGGAAATGGGCCTCATTTCGCCTGGAGGGGAGAACTTCCTGGATTTTCTCGAGTTGCGGCAGGTGCTCTTGACTTACGACGGGGACCTCAGGGACCCGCTCTGGTGGCCTCCAGGAAAGTCCAGTCCCCATGCGAGTTGCTCGGGGGCCTCTCGGGATTCCTCTCCCATCGATGCCGGGGCCCTAGATCTTGTGCGGAATCGGTGCCGTAACCTGAGCATTCCTCTCCAGTGCTGACATGGATCTTGGGGTACTTCTGGAGTTTTGCCCAAGGGAGTCAGTCCTCGTCTCGAGAGGGGGCATGCACGTGCGCTTTCCTCCCGAGCTGTAGCAGCAGTGTCGCGCTTCCCTTCCCGTGGATAAAGGGATCTGTGGCTTTCCCTCGAGGCTTTCCCACAGGGCTGTCCCACGTGCCACCGTGGTGTGAGTCGATCCTCGCTTGAAAGTCGAAACAGTGCAGGGAAAACAGGTTTCCCTGGAATGGACTGAGACATCTGGAGGACTCTGGGAATGGTGGCACGACCCTGGAGTTCCTCTCACCTTTCCTGTGGAGAGTGCCTCCTCTTAAGATGCGACAGGAACGCCGGGAATTCTTTCCCGAAAACGCAGGAAAGGAACCCTCCTCTCGAGCTAGGAGGCGGAAACGGGGCTCCTCTGGATGTGGGCGGGACTCTCGTGCTTCCTCTCGAGTGGAGACGGGTATGTCGGGAACTTTTGAGTTGCAGCAAGGGTGTGAAGGACCCTTTGGAAGTTCCAGATGTTAGGTGTGATTAGCCTCGAGACGCCTCAGCGGAAATGGGCCTCATCTCGCCTGGAGGGGAGAACCTCCTGGATTTTCTCGAGTTGCGGCAGGTGCTCTCGACTTACGACGGGGACCTCAGGGACCCGCTCTGGTGGCCTCAGGAAAGGCCAGTCCCCATGCGAGTTGCTCGGGGGCCTCTCGGGATTCCTCTCCCGTCGATGCCGGGGCTAAGACTTGTGTGGAGTCGGTGCCGAACCTGAGGATTCCTCTCCAGTGCTGACATGGATCTTGGGGTACTTCTGGAGTCTCCCCAGGGAGTCAGTCCTCGTCTCGAGTGGGGGCATGCACGTGCGCTTTCCTCCGAGCTGTAGCAGCAGTGTCACGCTTCCCTTCCGTGGATCAAGGGATCTGTGGCTTTCCTCGAGGCTTTCCCACAGGGCTGTCCCACGTGCCACCGTGGTGTGAGTCGATCCTCGGCTTGAAAGTCGAAACAGTGCAGGGAAAACAGGTTTCCCTGGAATGGACTGAGACATCTGGGGACTCTGGGAATGGTGGCACGACCCTGGAGTTCCTCTCGCCTTTCCTGTGGAGAGTGCCTCCTCTTGAGATGCGACGGAACGCCGGGAATTCTTTCCCGACCACGCAGGGAAAGGATCCCTCTCTCGAGCAAGGAGGCGGAAACGGGGCTCCTCTGGATGTGGGCGGGACTCTCGTGCTTCCTCTCGAGTGGAGACGGGTATGTCGGGGAACTTTTGAGTTGCAGCAAGGGTGTGAAGGACCCTTGGAAGTTCCAGAGTTAGGTGTGATTAGCCTCGAGACGCCTCAGCGGAAATGGGCCTCATCTCGCCTGGAGGGGAGAACCTCCTGGATTTTCTCGAGTTGCGGCAGGTGCTCTCGACTTACGACGGGGACCTCAGGGACCTGCTCTGGTGGCCTCAGGAAAGGCCAGTCCCCATGCGAGTTGCTCAGGGGCCTCTCGGATTCCTCTCCCGTCGATGCTGGGGCTTAAGACCTTGTGTGGAGTCGGTGCGAAAACCTGAGGATTCCTCTCCAGTGCTGACATGGATCTTGGGGTACTTCTGGAGTCTCCCCAGGGGAGTCAGTCCTCGTCTCGAGTGGGGCATGCAGTGCGCTTTCCTCCGAGCTGTAGCAGCAGTGTCACGCTTCCTTCGCATGGATCAAGGGATCTGTGGCTTTCCTTCGAGGCTTTCCCACGAGGATTTCCCACGAGGCTTTCCAAAGGGCTGTCCCACGTGCCACCGTGGTGTGAGTCGATCCTCGGCTTGAAAGTCGAAACAGTGCAGGGAAAACAGGTTTCCCTGGAATGGACTGAGACATCTGGGGGATTCTGGGAATGGTGCTCGACCTGGAGTTCCTCTCGCCTTTCCTGTGGAGAGCGCCTCCTCTTGAGATGCGACGGAACGCCGGGAATTCTTTCCGACCCAGCAGGGAAAGGATCCCTCCTCTCGAGCTAGGAGGCGGAAACGGGGCTCCTCTGGATGTGGGCGGGACTCTCGTGCTTCCTCTCGAGTGGAGACGGGTATGTCGGGGAACTTCTTGAGTTGCAGCAAGGGTGTGAAGGACCCTTTGAAAGTTCCAGAGGTTAGGTGTGATTAGCCTCGAGACGCCTCAGCGGAAATGGGCCTCATCTCGCCTGGAGGGGAGAACCTCCTGGATTTTCTCGAGTTGCGGCAGGTGCTCTCGACTTACGACGGGGACCTCAGGACCCCTCTCTGGTGGCCTCAGGAAAGGCCAGTCCCCATGCGAGGTGCTCGGGGGCCTCTCGGGATTCCTCTCCCGTCGATGCCGGGCCTAAGACCTTGCTTGGAGTCGGTGCCGGAACGTGAGGATTCCTCTCCAGTGCTGACATGGATCTTGGGCTACTTCTGTAGTCTCCCCAGGGGAGTCAGTCCTCGTCTCGAGTGGGGGCATGCAGGTGCGCTTTCCTCCCGAGCTGTAGCAGCAGTGTCAAGCTTCCCTTCGAGTCGAACAAGGGATCTGCGCTTTCCCAGAGGCTTTCCCACGAGGCTTTCCCACAGGGCTGTCCCACGTGCCACCGTGGTGTGAGTCGATCCTCGGCTTGAAAGTCGAGGCAGTGCAGGGAAAACAGGTTTCCCTGGAATGGACTGAGACATCTGAGGACTCTGGAATGGTGGCACGACCCTGGAGTTCCTCTCGCCTTTCCTGTGGAGAGCGTGTCCACTTGAGATGCGACGGGAACGCGGGAATTCTTTCCCCACCACGCAGGAAAAGGATTCCTCTCTCGAGCTATGAGGCGGAAACGGGGCTCCTCTGGATGTGGGCGGGACTCTCGTGCTTCCTCTCGAGTGGAGACGGGTATGTAGGGGAACATCTTGAGTTGCAGCAAGGGTGTAAAGGACCCTTTGGAATTTCCCGATGTTAGATGTGATTAGCCTCGAGAGTCCTCAGCGGAAATGGGCCTCATCTCGCCTGGAGGGGAGAAACTCCTGGATTTTTCTCGAGTTGCTTCAGGTGTTCTCTACTTACGACGGGGACCTCAGGGACCCGCTCTGGTGGCCTCAGGAAAGGCCAGTCCCCATGCGTGTTGCTCGGGGCCTCTCGGGATTCCTCTCCCGTCGATGCCGGGGAATAAGACCTTGTGTGGAGTCGGTGCCGGAACCTGAGGATTCCTCTCCAGTGCTGACATGGATCTTGGGGTACTTCTGGAGTCTCCCCAAGGGAGTCAGTCCTCGTCTCGTGTGGGGGCATGCACGTGCGCTTTCCTCACGAGCTCTAGCTGCAGTTTCACGCTTCCGTTTGCGTGGATCAAGGGATCTGTGGCTTTCCCTCGAGGCTTTCCCAGGAGGCTTTCCACGAGGCTTTCACACAGGGCTGTCCCACGTGCCACCGTGGTGTGAGTCGATCCTCGGCTTGAAAGTAGAGGCAGTGCAGGGAAAACAGGTTTCCCTGGAATGGACTGAGACATCTGGGGAACTCTGGGAATGGTGGCACGACCCTGGAGTTCCTCAGGCCTTTCCTGTGGAGAGTGCCTCCTCTTGAGATGCGACGGGAACACCGGGAATTCTTTCCCGACCACGCAGGGAAAGGATCCCCTCGTTTCGAGCTAGGAGGCAGAAACGGGGCTCCTCTGGAAGTGGGACGGACTCTCGTGCTTCCTCTTCAGTGGAGATGGGTATATCAGGGAACTTCTTGAGTTGCAGCAAGGGTGTGAAGGACCCTTTGGAAGTTCCAGATGTTTAGATGTGATTAGCCTCAAGTCGCCTCAGCGGAAATGGGCCTCATCTCGCCTGGAGGGGAGAACCTCCTGGATTTTCTCGAGTTGCGGCAGGTGCTCTCGACTTACGACGGGGACCTCAGGGACCCGCTCTGGTGGCCTCAGGAAAAGGCCAGTCCCCATGCGAGTTTCTCGGGGCTCTCGGGATTCCTCTCCCGTCGATGCCGGGCCTAAGACTTGTGTGGACTCGTGCCGGAATCTGAGGATTCCTCTCCAGTGCTGACATGGATCTTGGTGTACTTCTGGAGTCTCCGAAGAAGAGTCAGTCCTCGTCTCGAGTGGGACATGCACGTGCGCTTTCCTCCCGAGCTGTAGCAGCAGTGTCACGCTTCCCTTGCTTGGATAAAGGGATCTGTGCTTTCCCTCGAGGCTTTCCCACGAGGCTTTCCCAACAGGGCTGTCCCACGTGCCACCGTGGTGTGAGTCGATACTCGGCTTGAAAGTCAAGGCCAGTGTAGGGAAAACAGGTTTCC
>NW_017201414.1:0-6698 GCF_001704415.2 Capra hircus | reverse complement strand
GCAGGTCCCTGAGGTCCCCGTCGTAAGTCGAGAGCACCTGCGGCAACTCGAGAAAATCCAGGAGGTTCTCCCCTCCAGGCGAGATGAGGCCCATTTCCGCTGAGGCATCTCGAGGCTAATCACATCTAACATCTGGAACTTCCAAAGGGTCCTTCACACCCTTGCTGCAAACTCAAGAAGTTCCCCGACATACCCCTCTCCACTCGAGAGGAAGCACGAGAGTCCCGCACACATCCAGAGGAGCCCCGTTTCCGCCTCCTAGCTCGAGGGGAGGGATCCTTTCCCTGCGTGGTCGGGAAAAAATTCCCGGCGTTCCCGTCGCATCTCAAGTGGAGGGGCTCTCCACAGGAAAGGCGAGAGGAACTCCAGGTTCGTGCCACATTCCCAGAGTCCCCCAGATGTCTCAGTCCATTCCAGGGAAACCTGTTTTCCCTGCACTGCCTCGACTTTCAAGCCGAGGATCGACTCACACCACGGTGGCACGTGGGACAGCCCTGTGGGAAAGCCTCGTGGGAAAGCCTCGTGGCAAAGCCTCGAGGGAAAGCCCTGATCCCTTGATCCACGCGAAGGGAAGCATGACACTGCTGCTAGAGCTCGGAGGAAAGCGGACGTGCATGCCCATACTCGAGACGAGGTCTGACTCCCCTGTGGGGACTCCAGAAGTACCCAAATTTCCATGTCAGCACTGGAGAGGAAACCTCAGTTTCCGGCACTGACTCCACACAAGGTTTTAGGCCCAAGCATCGACGGGAGAGGAAACCCGAGAGGCCCCCGAAAGGCCCTGAGCAACTCGCAAGGGGACTGGCCTTTCCTGAGGCCACCAGAGCAGGTCCCTGAGGTCGCCATCGTAAGTCGGAGCACCTGCCACAACTCGAGAATATCCAGGAGGTTCTCCCCTCCCGGCGAGATGAGGCCCTTTTCCGCTGAGGCGTCTTGAGTCTAATCACATCTAACATCTGGAACTTCCAAAGGGTCCTTCACACCCTTGCTGCAACTCAAGAAGTTCCCCGACTTACCCGTCTCCACTCGAGAGGAAGCACGAGAGTCCCACCTGCATCCAGAGGAGCCCGTTTCCACCTCTTAGCTCGAGAGGTTTGATCCTTTCCCTGCGTGGTCGGAAAAGAATTTGCGGCGTTCCCGTCGCATCTCAAGAGGATGTGCTCTCCAGAGCAAAGGCAAGAGGAATTCCAGGGTCGTGCAACCATTCCGAGAGTCCCCCAGATGTCTCAGTCCATTCCAGGGAAACCTGTATTCCCTGCACTGCTTCGACTTTCACGCCCAGGAACGACTCACACCACAGTAGCACGTGGGACAGCCCTGTGGGAAAGCCTCGTTGGAAAGCCTCGAGGGAAAGCCACAGGTCCCTTGATCCACGCGAAGGGAAGCATGACACTGCTGCTTCAACTCGGGAGGAAAGCGCACGTCATGGCCCTGGAGACGAGTACTGACACCCCTGGGGGACTCCAGAAGTACCCAAGATCCATGTCAGCACTGGAGAGGAATCCTCAGATTCCGGCACCGAATCCACACAAGGTCTTAGGCCCGGCATCGACGGGAGAGCAATCCCGAGAGGCCCCAGTGCAACTCGCATGGGGACTGGCCTTTCCTGTGTCCCACCGCAAGAAGTCGAGAGCACCTGCCGCAACTCGGGAAAATCCAGGAGGTTCTCCCCTCCAGGCCAGCTGAGTCCCATTTCCGCTGAGGTATCTCGGGGCTAATCACACCCGACCTCTGGAACTTCCAAAGGGTCCTTCACACCCTTGCTGCAACTCAAGAAGTTCCCGACATACCGGTCTCCACTCATGAGTAACACGAGAGTCCCGCCTAATTCCAGAGTGGCCCCGTTTCCGCCTGCTAGCTCGAGAGGAGGGACCCTTTCCCTGCGTGGTCGGGAAAGAATTCCCGGCATTCCCGTCGCATCTCAAGAGGAGGCGCTCTCCACAGGAAAGACGAGGAAACTCCAGGATCAGGCCCCATTCCCAGAGTCCCCTGATTTCTCAGTCCATTCCAGGGAAACCTGTTTTCCCTGCACTGATTCGAATTTCAAGCCAAGGATCTACTCACAACACGGTGGCACGTGGGACAGCCCTGTGGGGAAGCCTCGTGGGAAAGCCTTGTGGGAAAGCTCGAGGGAAAGCCACAGATCCCTTGATATACGCGAAGGGAAGAGTGACACTGCTGCTTCAGCTCGGGAGGGAATAGCACGTGCATGCCCCCACTCGAGACGAGGACTGACTCCCCCTGGGGAGACTCCAGAAGTACCCAAGATCCATGTCAGCACTGGATAGGAATCCTCAGGTTCCGACACTGACTCCACACAAGGTCTTAGGCCCAAGCATCGAAGGGAGAGTAATCCCGAGAGGCCCCCGAGCAACTCGCATGGGGACTGGCCTTTCCTGAGGCCACCAGAGTGGGTCCCTGAGGTCCCAGTCGTAAGTGGAGAGCACCTGCCGCAACTTGAGAAAATCCAGGAGGTTCTCCCCTCCAGGCGAGATGAGGCCCATTTCTGCTGAGGCTTCTCGAGGATAATCACACCTAACCTCTCGAACTTCCAAAGGGTCGTTCACACCCTTGCTGCAACTCAAGAAGTTCCCCGACATACCCGTCCCACTCGAGAGGAAGCTCCAGGGTCCCGCCCAAATCCAGAGGAGCCCCGTTTCCGCCTCATACCTCGAGAGGAGGGATCCTTTTCCTGCGTGGTCGGAAAAGAATTCCCGGCGTTCCCGTCGCATCTCAAGAGGAGGCGCTCTCCACAGGAAAGGCGAGAGGAACTCCAGTGTCGTGCCACAATTCCCAGAGTCCCCCAGATGTCTCAGTCCATTCCAGGGAAACCTGTTTTCCCTGCACTGTGTCTACATTCAAGCCGAGGATCGACTCACACCACGGTGGCACGTGGGACAGCCCTGTGGGAAAGCCTTGAGGGAAAGCCACAGATCCCTTGATCCCCGCGAAGGGAAGCATGACACTGCTGCTACAGCTCGAGAGGTAAGCGCACGTGCATGCCCCACTGGACACGAGGACTGACTCCACTAGGGAGCCTCCAGAAGTACCACAAGATCCATGTCAGTACTGGAGAGGAATCCTCAAGTTGCGACACTGACTCCACACAAGGTCTTAGGCCCAGGCATCGACGGGAGAGGAATCCCGAGAGGCCCCCGAGCAACACGCATGGGGATTGGCCTTTCCTGAGGCCACCACAGCGGGTCCCTGAGGGCCCCGTCGTAAGTCGAGAGCACCTGCCGCAACTCGAGAAAATCCAGGAGGTTCTCCCCTCCAGGCGAGATGAGGCCCATTTCCGCTGATGCGTCTCGAGTCTAATCACATCTAACATCTGGAACTTCCAAAGGGTCCTTCACACCCCCTTGCTGCAACTCAAGAAGTTCCCCGACATACCCGTCTCCACTCGAGAGGAAGCACGAGAGTCCCGCCCACATCCAGAGGAGCCCCGTTTCCACCTCTTCGCTCGAGAGGTTTGATCCTTTCCCTGCGTGGTCGGGAAAGAATTCGCATCGTTCCCGTCGCATCTCAAGAAGTGGCGCTCTCCAGAGGAAAGGCGAGAGGAACTTCAGGGTCGTGCCTCCATTCCCAGAGTCCCCCAGATGTCTCCGTCCATTCCAGGAAAACCTGTATTCCCTGCACTGCCTCGACTTTCAAGCCGAGGATCGACTCACACACCACAATGGCACGTGGCACAGCCCTGTGGGAAAGCCTCGTGGGAAAACTTCGTGGAAAAGCCTCGAGGGAAAGACACAGACCCCTTGATTCTCGGGAAGGGAAGTGTGACACTGCTGCTACAGTTCGGGAGGAAATCGCACGTGCATGCCCCCCTCTCGAGACGAGGACTGACTCCCCTGGGGAGACTCCACAAGTACCCAAAGATCCATGTGGGCACTGGAGAGGAATCCTCAGGTTCTGGCACTGAGTCCACACAAGGGCTTAGGCCCCAGCATCGACGAGAGAGGCATCCCGAGAGGCCCCCGAGCTACTCACATGGGGACTGGCCTTTCCTGAGGCCACCAGAGTGGGTCCCTAGGCCCTGGTCGTAAGTCGAGAGCACCTGCCGCAACTCGAGAAAATCCAGGAGGTTCTCCCCTCCAGGCGAGATGAGGCCCATTTCCGCTGAGGAGTCTCGAAGCTAATCACACCTAACTTCTGGAACTTCCAAAGGGTAATTAACACCCTTGCTGTAACTGAAGAAGTTCCCCGACATACCGGTCTCCACTCAAGAGTAACACGAGAGTCCCGCCCAATTCCAGAGTGGCCCCGTTTCCGACTGCTAGCTCGAGAGGAGGGATCCTTTCCCTGCGTGGTCGGGAAAGAATTCCTAGCGTTCCATCGCATCTCAAGAGGAGGCGCTCTCCACAGGAAAGACGAGAGGAACTCCAGGATCAGGCCCATTCCGAGAGTCCCCCTGATTTCGCAGGCCATTCAAGGAAACCTGTTTTCCCTGCACTGCCTCGACTTTCAAGCCGAGGATCGACTCACACCACGGTGGCACGTGGGACAGCCCTGTGGGGAAGCTTCGTGGAATGCCCTGTGGGAATGCCTCGTGGGAAAGCCTCGAGGGAAAGCCACAGATCCCTTGATCCACGCGAAGGTAAGCGCCACACTGCTGTTACAGCTCGGGAGGAAAGCTCACGTGCATGGCCCCAGTCGGCACGAGGACTCACTCCCCTGGAGAGACTCCAGAAATACCCCCAAGATCCATGTCAGCACTGGACAGGAATCCTCAGGTTCCGGCATCAACTCCACACAAGGTCTAAGGCCCGGCATTGACGGGAGATGAATCCCGTGAGGCCCCTGAGAAACTCGCATGGGGTCTGGCCTTTTTTGAAGCCACCAGAGCGGGTCCCTGAGGTCCCATCGTAAATCGAGAGCACGTGCCGCAACTCGAGAAAATCCAGGAGGGTTTCCCCTCCAGGCGAGATGAGGCCCATTTCCCCTGAGGCGTCTGTAGGCTAATCACACCTAACATCAGGAACTTCCAAAGGGTCCTTCACACCCTTGCTTCAACTCAAGAAGTTCCCCGACATACCCGTCTCCACTCGAGAGGAAGCACGAGAGCCCCGCCCACATCCAGAGGAGCCCCGTTTCCGCCTCATAACTCGAGAGGAGGGATCCTTTCCCTGCGTGGTCGGGAATGAATTCCCGGACTTGCCATAGCAGCTCAAGAGGGGGCTCTCCACAGGAAAGGCGAGAGGAACTCCAGGGTCGTGCCACCATTCCCAGAGTCCCCCAGATGTCTCAGTCCACTCCAGGGAAACCTGTTTTCCCTGCACTGCCTCCACTTTCAGGCCGAGGATCGAATCACACCACAGTGGCACATGGGACAGGCCTGTGGGAAAGCCTCGTGGGAAAGCCTCTTGGGAATGCCTCGAGGGAAAGCCACAGATCCCTTGATCCACGCGAAGGGAAGCGTGACACTGCTGCTTACAGCTCGGGAGGAAAGCGAACGTGCAAGCCCCCACTCGAGACGAGGACTGACTCCCCTGGGGAGACTCCAGAAGTACAGCAGGATCCATATCAGCACTGGAGAGGAAACCTCAGGTTCCGGCACCGACTCCACACAAGGTCTTAGGCCCGGCATCGACGGGAGAGGAATCCCGAGAGGACCCCAAGCAACTCGCAGGGGGACTGGCCTTTCCCTGAGGCCACCAGAGCGGGTCCCTGAGGTCCCTGTCTTACGTCAAGAGGCACCTGCCGCAACTCGAGAAAAATCCAGGAGGTTTCTCCCCTCCAGGCGAGATGAGGCCGATTTCAGCTGAGGCTTCTCGAGGCTTATCACACCTAACCTCTTGAACTTCCAAAGGGTCCTTCACACCCTTGCTGCAACTCAAGAAGTTCCCCGATATACCCCGTCTCCACTGGAGAGGAAGCGCGAGAGTCCTGCCCACATCCAGAGGAGCCCCGTTTCCGCCTCCTAGCTGGAGAGGAGGGATCCTTTCCCTGCGTGGTCTGGAAAGAATTCCCGGCGTTCCCGTCGCATCTCAAGATGAGGTGCTCTCCACAGGAAAGGCAAGAGGAACTCCACGGTCGTGTCACCATTACCAGAGTCCCCCAGATGTCTCAGTCCATTCCAGGGAAACCTGTTTTCCCTGCACTGCCTCGACTTTCAAGCCGAGGATCGACTCACACCACGGTGGCACGTGGAACAGCCCTGTGGGAAAGCCTCGTGGGAAAGCCTCGTTGGGAAAGCCTCGTGGGAAAGCCTCGAGGGAAAGCCACTGATCCCTTGATCCGCGCGACGGGAAGTGTGACACTGCTGCTACAGTTCGTGAGGAAAGCTCACGTGCATGCCCCCACACCAGATGAGCACTGACCCCAGAGAGACTCAGAAGTACCCCAAGATCCATGTCAGCACTGGAGAGGAATCCTCAGGTTTAGCCCCGACTCCACACAAGGTCTTAGGCCCGACATCGACGGGAGAGGAATCCCGAAAGGCCCCCTTGCAACTCCCATGGGCACTGGCCTTTCCTAAGGACACCAGAGCGGGTTCCTGAGGTCCCCGTCGTAACTCGAGAGACCCTGCCCAACTCTAGAAAATCCAGGAGGTTCTCCGCTCCAGGCGAGATGAGGCCCATTTCCTCTGAGGCGTCTGGAGGCTCATCACACCTAAACTTTGGAAATTCAAAGGGTCGCTTGCTGCAACTCAAGAAGTTCCCCGACATACCCGTCTCCACTCGAGAGGAAGCACGAGA
>NW_017201413.1:0-6698 GCF_001704415.2 Capra hircus | reverse complement strand
GCTTTGTGTAACCAAGCTAGCAATGGATAATTATATCAATAACAATCAAGAGAAGTTCTAAAAATTACCCAATGAGCAAAGAATGGGTGAGTGTTGAGGAAAGGTGAAAGACTAAGGCTTTAAGCACCTTAAGTCTTCCACTGAGTGAGCCATTCTCTAGCACAATGTCAAGACATCAGGTGATGGGCGACCCATCAGTGCTTAACCTGGGGTGAGCCCTTTCCCCTCTGTGGGTCCCTGATTCTGGTCTGTGAAATGTAAGCATTGGAATGGATGAGGAAGAAAACACTGGTTCACAGGTTTTGCCTACTAGTCTGACTGACTATTACCCCAAGAGAGAGCGCAAACAATACTCACACGTTGTTAACAATAAGAATCCTAGCTCAGCTCAGTGTTCCGTGATGACCCAGAGGGGTGGGATGGGAAAGGCGTTGGAAGAGGCTCAAGAAGGATGGGATATATGTATACATACAGCTGATTCACAGTGTTGTACAACAGAAACTAACACAGCATTGTAAAGCAACTATGCTCCAATTAAAAAATAACAAAAATTCAGATATCAAAATAAAAATAAACAAAGGACCTATCTTTAATGGACTGGAGTACAGTTCACAATGGAAATACAGCAGTCACGCACCTTTTCACGTCAAATAACAGTCCACATATAGACAAACAAAAAGACAAGAAAACAAAAGACCACAACTGAGATGTGCTATAGGAAAATATCTTTTTTATAGGCTGGGCTGTTTAGCACTGCCACATGAGAAACCATCCTTCTCTTTGAAAACAAATGGAATTAAGAAATTGGCAGTTTTTGCTTTTTTAAAAGAATACTAGGTAGAAGAGATACATACTACTATATATAAAACAGATAAACAAGAAGACCTACTATATAGCACAGGGAACTATATTCAGTGTCTTGTAATTACCTATAATTACAAGATAATTACAAGATTAATTACCTTGGAGAAGGTCCACCTATAATTACAAGATAATTACAAGATTAATTACCTTGGAGAAGGTCCCTAGAGAAGGGAATGGCAAGCCACTTCAGTATTCTTGCCTTGAGAACCCCATGAACAGTATGAAAAGGCAAAATGATAGGATACTGAAAGGGAATTCCCAGATTGGTAGGTGCCCTAAATATGCTACTGGAGATCAGTGGAGAAATAACTCCAGAAAGAATGCAAGGGATGGAGCCAAAGCAAAAACAATACCCAGTTGTGGATGTGACTGGTGATAGAAGCAAGGTCCAATGCTGTAAAAGAGCAATATTGCATAGGAACCTGGACTGTTTAGGTCCATGAATCAAGGCAAACTGGAAGTGGTCAAACAGGAGATGGCAAGAGTGAACATCAACATTCTAGAAATCAGCGAACTAAAATGGACTGGAATGGGTGAATTTAACTCAGATGACCATTATATCTACTACTGTGGGCAGGAATCTCTTAGAAGAAATGGAGTAGCCATCATGGTCAACAAAAGAGTCCGAAATGTAGTACTTGGATGCAATCTCAAAAACGACAGAATGATCTCTGTTCGTTTCCAAGGCAAAACCATTCACTATCACAGTAATCCAAGTCTATGCCCCAACCCAGTAATGCTGAAGAAGCTGAAGGTATGAAGCCAAGACCTTTTAGAACTAACACCCAAAAAAGATGTCTTTTCTTTATAGGGGACTGAATGCAAAAGTAGGAGTCAAGAAACACTGGAGTAATAGGCAAATTTGGCCTTGAATACGAATAAGCAGGCAAAGGCTAATAGCGTTTTGCAAGAGAACACACTGGTCATAGCAAACACCTCTTCAACAACACAAGAGAAGACTCTACACATGGACATCACCAGATGGTCAATAGCGAAATCAGATTGATTATATTCTTTGCAGCCAAAGATGGAGAAGCTCTATACAGTCAACAAAAACAAGACTGGGGAGCTGACTGTGGCTCAGATCATGAACTCCTTTATTGCAAATTCAGACTTAAATTGAAGAAAGTAAGGGAAAACCGCTAGACCGATTCAGGTATGACCTAAATCAAATCCCTTATGATTATACAAGTGGAAGGTGAGAAATAGATTTAAGGGCCTAGATCTAGATAGAGTGCCTGATGAACTATGGAATGAGGTTCATGACATTGTACAGGAGACAGGGATCAAGACCATCCCATGAAAAGAAATGCAAAAAAGCAAAATGGCTTTCTGGGAGGCCTTACAAATAGCTGTGAAAAGAAGAGAAGCAAAAAGCAAAGGAGAAAAGGAAAGATATACCATTTGAATGCAGAGTTCCAAAGAATAGTAAGAAGGATAAGAAAGCCTTCTTCAGTGATCACTGTAAAGAAATAGAGGAAAAAGAACAGAATGGAAAAGACTAGAGATCTCTTCAAGAAAATTAGAGATACCAAGGGAATATTTCATGCAAAGATGGGCTCAATAAAGGACAGAAATGGTATGGATCTAACAGAAGCAGAAGATATAAGAAGAGGTGGCAAGAATACACAGAAGAACTGTACAAAAAGATCTTCACTGACCAGATAATCACATGGTGTGATCACTCACCTAGAGCCAGACATCCTCGAATGTGAAGTCAGTGGCCTTAGAAAGCATCACAAGAACAAAGCCAGTGGAGGTGATGGAATCCAGTTGAGATTTTCAAATCTGAAAGATGATGCTGTGAAAGTGCTGCACTCAATATGCCAGCAATTTGGAAAACTCAGCAGTGGCCACAGGATGGAAAAGGTCAGTTTCATTCAATCCAAAGAAGGCAATGCAAAGAATGCTCAAACTACCACACAATTGCACTCATCTCACATGCTAGTAAAGTAATGCTCAAATTCTCCAAGCCAGGCTTCAGCAATACGTGAACGTGAACTTCTGATGTTCAAGCTGGTTTTAGAAAAGCAGAGGAACAGAGATCAAATTGCAACATCTGCTGGATCATAAAAAGCAAGAGAGTTCCAGAAAACATCTATTTCTGCTTTATTGACTATGCAAAGCTTTGACTGTGTGATCACAATCACTGTGGAAAATTCTTAAGAGATGGGAATACCAGACCACCTGACCTGCCTCTTGAGAAATCTATATGCAGGTCAGGAAGCAACAGTTAGAACTGGACATGGGAACAACAGACTGGTTCCAAATAGGAAAAGGAGTACGTCAAGGCTGTATATTGTCACCTGCTTATTTAACTTATATGCAGAGTACATCATGAGAAACGCTGGCTGGAAGAACCACAAGCTGGAATCAAGATTGCGGGAGAAATATCAATAACCTCAGATATGCAGATGTACACCACCCTATGGCAGAAAGTGAAGAGGAGCTAAAAAGCCTCTTGATGAAAGTGAAAGAGGAGAGTGAAAAAGTGGCTTAAAGCTCAACATTCAGAAAACGAAGATCATGGCATCTGGTCCCATCATTCATGGGCAGCAATAGATGGAAACAAGAATAACAGTCGACAGACTTTCATTGTTCCCATCTATTTGCCATGAAATGATGGGACCGATGCCATGATCTTCAGTTTTCTGAATGTTGAGCTTTAAGCCAGCTTTTTCACTCTCCTCTTTCACTTTCATCAAGAGGCTTTTTAGTTCCTCTTCACTTTCTGCCATGAGGGTGGTATCATCTGCATATCTGAGGTTATTGATATTTCTCCCTGGCAATCTTGATTCCAGCTTGTGGTTCTTCCAGCCCAGCGTTTCTCATGATGTCACTCTGCATATAAGTTAAATAAGGCAGGGTGACAATATACAGCCATGACGTACTCCTTTTCCTATTGGAACCAGTCGTGTTGTTCCCATGTCCAGTTCTAACTGTTGCTTCCTGACCTGCATATAGTTTATTCTCAAGAGGCTAGGTCAGGTGGTCTGGTATTCCCATCTCTTTGAAGAATTTTCCACAGGTGATTGTGATCCACACAGTCAAAAGGCTTTGGCATAGTCAATAAAGCAGAAATAGATGTTTTTCTGGAACTCTCTTGCTTTTTGATGATCCAGCAGATGTTGGCAATTTGATCTCTGGTTCCTCTGCCTTTTCTAAAACCAGCTTGAACATCTAGGAGAGTTCACGGTTCACGTATTGCTGAAGCCTGGCTTGGAGAATTTTGAGCATTACTTTACTAGCATGTGAGATGAGTGCAATTGTGTGGTAGTTTGAGCATTCTTTGGCATTGCCTTTCTTTGGGATTGGAATGAAAAGCTGACCTTTTCCAATCCTGTGGCCACTGCTGAGTTTTCCAAATGTGCTGGCATATTGAGTGCAGCACTTTCACAGCATCATCTTTCAGGATTTGAAATATCTCAACTGGAATTCCATCACCTCCACTAGCTTTGTTCATAGTGATGCTTTCTTAAGGCCCACTTGACTTCACATTCCGAGGATGTCTGGCTCTAGGTGAGTGATCACACCATTGTGATTATCTGGTCAGTTGAAGATCTTTTTTGTACAGTTCTTCTGTGTATTCTTGCCACTCTTCTTTAATATCTTCTGCTTCTGTTAGTCCATACCATTTCTGTCCTTTATTGAGCCCATCTTTGCATGAAATGTTCCCTTGGTATCTCTAATTTTCTTGAAGAGATCTCTAGTCTTTTCCATTCTGTTCTTTTCCTCTATTTCTTTGCAGTGATCACTGAGGAAGGCTTTCTTATCCTTCTTACTATTCTTTGGAACTCTGCATTCAAATGGGTATATCTTTCCTTTTCTCCTTTGCTTTTCGCTCTCTTCTTTTCACAGCTATTTGTAAGGCCTCCCCAGACAAGCCATTTTGCCTTTTGCATTTCTTTTCCATAGGGGATGGTCTTGATCCCTGTCCTCCTGTACAATGTCATGAACCTCATGTCCATAGTTCATCAGGCACTCTATCTATCAGATCTAGGCCCTTAAATCTATTTCTCACTTCCACTGTATAATCATAAGGGATTTGATTTAGGTCATACCTGAATGGTCTAGCGGTTTTCCCTTACTTTCTTCAGTTTAAGTCTGAATTTGGCAATAAAGAGTTCATGATCTGAGCCACAGTCAGCTCCCAGTCTTGTTTTTGTTGACTGTATAGAGCTTCTCCATCTTTGGCTGCAAAGAATATAATCAATCTGATTTCGGTGTTGACCATCTGGTGATGTCCATGTGTAGAGTCTTCTCTTGTGTTGTTGGAAGAGGGTGTTTGCTATGACCAGTGTGTTCTCTTGGCAAAACTCTATTAGCCTTTGCCCTGCTTCATTCCGTATTCCAAGGCCAAATTTGCCTGTTACTCCAGGTGTTTCTTGACTTCCTACTTTTGCATTCCAGTCCCCTATAATGAAAATGACATCTTTTTTGGGTGTTAGTTCTAAAAGGTCTTGTGGTCAACTTCAGCTTCTTTCAGCTTACTGGTTGGGCATAGACTGGATTACTGTGATAGTGAATGGTTTGCCTTGGAAACGAACAGAGATCATTCTGTCGTTTTTGAGATTTGCATCCAAGTACTACATTTGAACTCTTTTGTTGACCATGATGGCTACTCCATTTCTTCTAAGAGATCCTGCCCACAGTAGTGATATAATGTCATCTGAGTTAAATTCACCCATTCCAGTCCATTTTAGTTCGCTGATTTCTAGAATGTTTGATGTTCACTCTTGCCATCTCCTGTTTGACCACTTCCAGTTTGCCTTGATTCATGGACCTAACAGTCAGGTTCCTATGCAATATTGCTCTTTACAGCATTGAACCTTGCTTCTATCACCAGTCACATCCACAACTGGGTATTGTTTTTGCTTTGGCTCCATCCCTTGATCTTCTGGAGTTATTTCTCACTGATCTCCAGTAGATATTGGCACCTACCAATCTGGGGAATTCCCCTTTCAGTATCCTATCATTTTGCCTTTTCATACTGTTCATGGGGTTCTCAAGGCAAGAATACTGAAGTGGCTTGCCATTCCCTTCTCTAGTGACCTTCTCCAAGGTAATTAATCTTGTAATTATCTTGTAATTATAGGTAATTACAAGACACTGAATATAGTTCCCTGTGCTATATAGTAGGTCTTCTTGTTTATCTGTTTTATATATAGTAGTATGTATCTCTTCTACCTAGTATTCTTTTAAAAAAGCAAAACTGCCAATTTCTTAATTCCATTTGTTTTCAAAGAGAAGGATGGTTTCTCATGTGGCAGTGCTAAACAGCCCAGCCTATAAAAAGATATTTCCTATAGCACATCTCAGTTGTGGTCTTTTGTTTTCTGTCTTTTTGTTTTGTCTATATGTGGACTGTTATTTGACGTGAAAAGGTGCGTGACTGCTGTATTTTCCATTGTGAACTGTACTCCAGTCCATTAAAGATAGGTCCTTTGTTTTATTTTTATTTTGATATCTGAATTTTTGTTTATTTTTAATTGGAGCATAGTTGCTTTACAATGCTGTGTTAGTTTCTGTTGTACAACACTGTGAATCAGCTGTATGTATACATATATCCCATCCTTCTTGAGCTCCTTCCAAACGCCTTTCCCATCCCACCCTCTGGGTCATCACGGAACACTGAGCTGAGCTAGGATTCTTATTGTTAACAACGTGTGAGTATTGTTTGCGCTCTCTCTTGGGGTAATAGTCAGTCAGACTAGTAGGCAAAACCTGTGAACCAGGTGTCTTCTTCCTCATCCATTCCAATGCTTACATTTCACAGACCAGAATCAGGGACCCACAGAGGGGAAAGGGCTCACCCCAGGTTAAGCACTGATGGG
>NW_017201412.1:0-19185 GCF_001704415.2 Capra hircus | reverse complement strand
CTTCTTAAAGGAATAGCTAAATTACATGCTTGCCTTTCACCACCTTCACTGAATTTAGTTGAGACTACATGACTGGAATTGTAGGCAAAAAAATGTGCTCAGCACGAGACCATATCATTTCTAGGTTGACAATAAAATAGTTCATGGTGATTTTTTTTTTTCATTTCATTCTTACTGTACACTTTCCCACCCAACCAAGAACTGTAAGGCCCTAAAAATGGAGAAAACTGGGAAAAAAAACAAAAACAAACAAAAAAAAAAACAACCTAGTCCTCAGAGTTACTGTTTTTAAGAGAGTTGCTCTGGAAACACTGACCGAGAGAATATAATTTATATGAGTGTGGTTAAACTGTGGGGATAATAGGAATTGCTTTTAAAAAAAAAAAATCAAAGCTAATTACACTGCTTGTTGCAGAAAGTGCTATTGTAAAGTGAAAGCAAAATACTGCAACCAACACTTAAAAATGTTTGGTCTTGGTTTAATGCTTAGGTAATAGGAGTGACAAAAAAAGGTGAAACTGACTGCATATAGAGACATCCGTGATATGTGTGTGTGTTAAGTTGCTTCAGTCATGTCCAGCTCTCTGCAACTCTATGGACTGTAGCCCACCAGACTCCTCTGTTGATGGGATTCACCAAGCAAGAGTGCTGGAGTGGGTTTCCATGCCCTCCTCCAGGAGCTCTTCTCAACCCAGGGATTGAAACTGTGTTTCTTATGTCTCCTGCATTGACAAGTGGGTTCTTTACCACTAGCACCAGCTGGGAAGCCCAAGATATCCATGATAAGAGGAGACAAAACAGTTGCTAAGACAGTTTCCTATGATTATTTAGGAAACATACCTTATGCACTACACAGGACTAAAGGAGCTAATTTGAAGAGGGTATTCACTGGGTCTGTTATTGACACCTATTAAAAAAAACTATTCATTTAATAATAATTATTCACCTTTTTTCACTCATAAATCAAAAAATAAATGTAAAGCTTCCAAAATGGGTAAATTTTCAAAGTTAAAAGGTGACTTTCTAGCCAAGAGTGAACAAACTATGTATGGCCTGGGAGCCAAATCCAGCCCACCCCATGTTTGTTTAAATACAGTTTTATTGTAACACAGCTGCATGTGTGCATGTGTGTGCAGCTGAGTTGTATCCGAGTGTTTGCGATCCCATGGACTACAGCCCACCAGGCTCCTTTGTCCATGGATTCTCCAGGCCAGAATACTGGTCTGGGTTGCCATTTCCTTCTCAACACAGCCATACTAATTACGTATTGTCTGTGGCTTCTTTTGTGCTAAAAGGGGACAGTTGAGTAACTGTGACAGAGACCATGTAACCCACAAACCTAACAATATTTACAGTCTTGGCCTTTACAGAACAAGTATGGCCATCACTTTGTAGGCCACCTTAAATAAGAGATGAAATTAAAAGTGCACTCAGCACAAGGGAATAGTGCAATTTATTTATGGAATAGAGTGTTTTAGGAAAATTAAGAGTGAGCAGAAATCAAGATGATGGACAGCTTTACAAGGGAGCTTCAAGTGAGCAACCATAAAGGGGGAACTTAGGAAAAAAAAATGAGATTGGCAAATAAGTCTATAGCTGTATTTTTCATGCAATGATTGACACATGAAACTAACTGAAAGAAAATGTATGAGAAACCTATCAACATGAAGAATATTTCTGGAAGGGGTGAGTAAATAACTAAGCAAATCTTCTTCCCCAAGGTAACAACTGAGACTGGAGAAATTGTGAAAAGTGATCACTTTATATTGAGAAGCAGTCATTCATGAAAAAATATTTAAAACTGTTAATTGAAGAATGACAATAAAAGGATGATCTCTTTTTAAAATAAAATTAAATTAGTAATAAAAAAAGCAAATTTTAGATATACAGAACATCTGGGTATTAATCAATATATTCATAAATAATCTGTGAATCAAAAAGAAAAATTTGAAAATACTTGAAATTGAATAAAAATGAAATTGCTACCTACCAAACTATTGAATGCAGCGAAATTATTGTCTAGAGGGAAACTTAGAGCTTTAAATGTTTGAAGCAGAAAAAGTATTATTTTAAACCAGTAACCTAAGCTTTTCCCCAAATGGACTAAAAGGAGAAGAATAAAATAAATTAGGGCAACAGAACAGAATTTTGAGTCTAGAAGTCAATTTATGATCAAGTGATGTCTTTTCAAAAATTACCAATGCAACTCAATGAGAAAAAGTACTGTTTTCAAGAGTTGGTGCTAGCACAGTTGGATATCCACATACAAAAAAAATGTGTTTAGTTCTTTCTGTCTACCCACACAAAACAGCTAACTCAAAATGTGTTATAGACCTATGGTAATAGCTAAAAATATAAAAATTTTCAGTAGAAAAAAATAGAGAAAAATTTGAATAATGTTGTTATACAAGGATAACTGAAGATGTAATATAGTAAGAATAATAAAAACCACAAAAGAGAAAATTATATTTTACTTTCATTTTTAAATTTCTGCTTTAATCAACTTGTAAGATGCATGTGAGAAAAAGATCAAAAGAAAAAATACTTTAAAAATTATTGTTCTTGCTATGTTTGCTAAGGACAAAAAGTTGTGTTCTGTATTTTTTTCTGTTAGTAGCACAATATTTGCATAGACTTTAGGAGCTTAATTCTATATTTTAGAATCATCTTCTTCAGGGCCATGTACTTACCAGGGTACAATGATGTCTTCTGCCAGCCTGAAAGTGAGCAAAATGAGATAATATTATTCCCCTTTCCTGATCCTTCTTATAGCTTTTCCTCTCTCATCACTGGCATTCTCTAAATATTCAGTGACTTATTTACCTCTCCATACCTACTCTTCCTCACAATACTACCATGCCTTTAGTTTGAATGGTTGGGTCTGTGTATGTGAGTGGGAAAAATATATAATGTTAGAAGGAAAATGAAGCTAGAAGCAAGAGAAGGAAGAAAAGAGAAAAAAGAACATAGAAAATTAAGAAGTGGGGGCGGTCTTAAGATGGTGGAGGAATAGGACGGGGAGACCACTTTCTCCCTCACAGATTCATCAAAAAAACATTTTAACACTGAGTAAACTTCACAAAACAACTTCTGATTGCTGGAAGAGGACATTAGGCACCCAGAAAAGCAGATCATTGTCTTCAAAAACAGGTAGGAAAAATATAAAAGACAAAAAAAAAAAAAAAAAAGAGAGAGACAAAAGAGGTAGGGAGGGAGCTCGGTATCAGGAAGGGAGTCTTAAAAAGAGAGAAGTTTCCAAACACCAGGAAACACTTTCGCTGCTGAGCCTGTGGTGAGCCTTGGAAACACAGAGGGCAACATAACAGGGAGGAAAAATAAATAAATAATTAAAAAACAGATTACGAGCCCAGAGGTACTCCCTCAGTGGAAGCAGCGCAGATGCCTGCATCCACCACTAGCAATCGGGGGCTGGCAGGGAGGCATGGGCTGCAGTGCATTTTAAGAATCGGGCCAGAATGCCCCAAGTGTAACCAGAGCGAACTAACTTGGGCTAGCAAACCAGACTGTGGGATAGCTACCACGTGAAAAGCTCTAACATAAGACACCACCAAGACCGTGCACAGAACAAAGGACGGAACAGAATTAGCCGGCTGCAGACCATCCCCTCCGGTGACAGGCAGCCAGAGCTGGAAGGGCCAGAAGGGGGCAATTGCAGCTCCAGAGAGACATTAACTTCCAAACTGCAAGCAAGCTTCTTTGCTAACTAAGACTTCTTTGGGTTCTGGACAGTCACCATCTGCCTAAGAAGGGGTGCCAGTTGTACACCCAGAAAACTGAGCAGCAGGGACGGGAAAGGCAATAAGTCGCAGCGACTGCGCTCACCAAACACCTGAGCTGCTCGGACCTGGGAAGAGCACAAAACACAGACCCAACCAAATCTGCGCCTCTGAGGACTACCTGAGTGGCCTGAGCCTGAGTGGCTTAGAAGGAGGAGGTACATGCAGCCCAAGGCCAGCCTCAGAGGGTTCCCAGTGGAGTGACCTAGAGCCTGAGCAGTGTGTGCCATGAGTGGGGGCAGGCCCAGCGGGGCTGAGACACTATGAGCACACGCCAGTGTTATTTGTTTGCAGCATCCTTCCCTCCCCACAGCGCGACTGAACAAGTGAGCCTAAAGAAAATAAAAAAAGTGTCCACCACCTTCCCCAGGGCTTCCCCGATGGCTCAGAGGTTAAAGCGTCTTCCTGGAATACAGGAGACCTGGGTTTGATCCCTGGGTTGGGAAGATCCCCTGGAGAAGGAAATGGCAACCCACTCTAGTACTCTTGCCTGGAGAATCCCATGGAGGGAGGAGCCTGGTAGGCTACTAGTCCATGGGGTCGCAAAGAGTCGGACACGACTGGGTGACTTCACTTCACTTTACCGTCCTCCTTGTGTCAGGGCAGAAAACTGACACTGAAGAGACCAGCAAACAGAAGAAGCTAAAACAGAGGGAACTGCCTTGGAAGTATAGATCTTGAGAAATATAAGCAAGACCAAGGAACTATCCAAAAACGAACTGACCCCACACTGCCCACAACAACACCAGAGAAAGTCCCAGATATACCTTTACCATTTTTACAATCATTTTTTTTGTTTTAGTTTTTTCTTCTTTTTTTATTTTAACATTTTTTAATTTTTTTGTTCTCTATGTCTTCTTTAATTTTTATTTTTATAACTACTATTACTTTTTAAAAAAACAACCTAATTTTTAAAGCAAATGCCATATATATTTTTTTTCGTGGTTATTGTTGTTGTTGTTTAATAATTCTTGTGACTTTTTTTCTGTCTTCTTCTTTTCTTTAATATTGTATTTTTGAAAATCCAAATTCTACTCTAGATTTTTAATCTTTCCTTTTTTATATTTGTTATCAGATTTGTACCTTTAAAAACCCAATCTTCAGTACCCATTTTTACTTGAGAGCAAGATTACAGGCTTGACCACTCTCTCCTCCTTTGGACTTTCCTTTTTCTTCACCAGGTTGCCTCTGTCTCCTCCCTCCTCCATCTGTACACTACCAACTCTGTGAATCTTTGTGTGCTTCAGATGGTGGAGAACGCTTAGGGAACTGGCTATTGGCTGGATCTGTCTCTCTCCTTTTCATTCCCTCTTTTACCCTCCTGGCCACCTCTGTCTCCTTCCTCCCTCTCCTCTTCTGTGTATAACTCCATGAACATCTCTGAGCGGTCCAGACAGTGGAGCACACATAAGGAAGTGATTACTGGCTAGCTTGCTCTCTCCTCTTCTGATCCCACTTCATCTTATTCCAGTCACCTCTAACTCCCCCTTCCCTCTTCTCTTCTCCATGTAACTCAGTGAAACTCTCTGGGTGTCCTTCAATGTGGAGAAACTTTTCATCTCTAACCTAGATGTTTTATCATTGGTGCTGTATAGATGGAGAAGTCTTGAGGCTACTGTAAAAATAAAACTGAAAACCAGAAGAAGGAGGCTTATATCCAAATCCTGAGAACATCAGAGAATTCCTGACTCCAGGGAAACATAATCGATAGGAGCTCATCAAATGCCTCCATACCAACACTGAAACCAAGCACCACCCAAGGGCCAACAAGTTTCAGAGCAAGACATACCATGCAAATTCTCCAACAACACAGGAACACACCCCTGAGCTTCAATATACAGGCAGCTCAAAGTTACTCCAAAACCATAGACAGCTCATAATTCATTACTGGACACTTCACTGCACTCCAGAGAGAAGAAATCCAGCTCCACCCACCAGAACTCCGACACAAGCTTCCCTAACCAAGAAACCTTGACAAGCCACTGATACAACCCCACCCGGAGCAAGGAAAATCCATAATAAAGAGAAATCCACAAATTCCCAGAATACAGAAAGGCCACCCCAAACGTAGTAATATAACCAAGATGAAGAGATACAGGAATACCCAGCAGGTAAAGGAACAGGATAAATGCCCACCAAACCAAAAAAAAGAGGAAGAGATAATTCTACCTGAGAAAGAATTCCGAATAATGATAGTGAAAATGATCCAAAATCTTGAAATCAAAATGGAATCACAGATAAATAGCCTGGAGACAAGGATTGAGAAGATGCAAGAAAGGTTTAACAAGGACCTAGAAGAAATAAAAAAGAATCAATATATAATGAATAATGCAATAAATGAGATCAGAAACACTCTGGAGGCAACAAATAGTAGAATAACGGAAGCAGAAGATAGGATTAGTGAAACAGAAGATAGAATGGTAGAAATAAACGAGTCAGAGAGGAAAAAAGAAAAATGAATTAAAAGAAATGAGGACAATCTCAGAGACCTCCAGGACAATATGAAACACTCCAACATTCAAATCATAGGAGTCCCAGAAGAAGAAGACAAAAAGAAAGACCATGAGAAAATACTTGAGGAGATAATAGTTGAAAACTTCCCTAAAATGGGGAAGGAAATAATCACCCAAGTCCAAGAAACCCAGAGAGTCCCAAACAGGATAAACCCAAGGCGAAACACCCCAAGACACATATTAATCAAATTAACAAAGATCAAACATAAAGAACAAATATTAAAAGCAGCAAGGGAAAAACAATAAATAACACACAAGGGGATTCCCATAAGGATACAGCTGATCTTTCAATAGAAACTCTTCAGGCCTGGAGGGAATGGTAAGACATACTTAAAGGGATGAAAGAAAATAACCTACAGCCCAGATTACTCTACCCAGCAAAAATTTCATTCAAATATGAAGGAGTAATCAAAAGCTTAACAGACAAGCAAAAGCTGAGAGAATTCAGCACCACCAAACCAGCTCTCTAATAATTGCTAAAGGATATTCTCTAGATAGGAAACACAAAAAGGGTGTATAAACCCAAAACCAAAACAATAAAGTAAATGGCAATGGGATCATACTTATCAGTAATTACCTTAAATGTAAATGGGTTGAATGCCCCTACCAAAAGACAAAGACTGGCCGAATGGATACAAAAACAAGACCCTAATATATGTTGTCTACAAGAGACCCACCTCAAAACAAGGGACACATACAGACTGAGAGTGAAGGGCTGGAAAAAGATATTCCATGCAAAGAGAGACCAAAAGAAAGCAGGAGTAGCTATACTCATATCAGATAAAATAGACTTTAAAACCAAGTCTGTGAAAAGAGACAAAGAAGGCCACTACATAATGATCAAAGGATCAATCCAAGAAGAAGATATAACAATTATAAATATATATGCATCCAACATAGGAGTATTGCAATATGTAAGACAAATGCTAAAAAGTATGAAAGGGGAAATTAACAATAACACAATAATAGTGGGAGACTTTAATATCCCACTCACACCTATGGATAGATCAACTAAACAGAAAATTAACAAAGAAACAAAAACTTTAAATGATACAATAGACCAGTTGGACCTAATTGATATCTATAGGACATTTCACCCTAAAACAATGAATTTCACCTTTTTCTCAAGTGCTCACAGAAACTTCTCCAGGATAGATCACATCCTGAGCCATAAATATAGCCTTGATAAATTCAAAATAATTGAAATCATTCCAAGCCTCTTTTCTGACCATAATGCATTAAGATTAGATCTCAATTACAGGAGAAAAACTATTAAAAATTCCTACATATGGAGGCTGAACAACACGCTTCTGAATAACCAACAAATGACTGATGAAATAAAAAAATAAATCAAAAGATGTATAGAAACGAATGAAAATGAAAACACAACAACCCAAAACCTGTGGGACACTGTAAAAGCAGTGCTAACAGGAAAGTTCATAGCAATACAGGCATACGTCAAGAAACAAGAAAAAGGTCAAATAAATAACCTAACTCTGCATCTAAAGCAACTAGAAAAGGAAGAAAGGGAGAACTTCAGGGTTAGTAGAAGGAAAGAAATCTTAAAAATTAGGGCAGAAATAAATGCAAAAGAAACAAAAGAGACCATAGCAAAAATCAACAAAACAAAAAGCTGGTTCTTTGAAAGGATAAATAAAATTGACAAACCATTTGCCAGACTCATCAAGAAACAAAGAGAGAAAAATCAAATCAATAAAATTAGAAATGAAAATGGAGAGATCACAACAGACAACACAGAAATACAAAGGATCATAAGAGACTACTCTCAGCAATTATATGCCAATAAAATGGACAACGTAGAAGAAATGGACAAATTCTTAGAAAAGTACAACTTTCCAAAACTGAACCAGGAAGAAATAGAAAATCTTAACAGACCCATCACAAGCACAGAAATTGAAACTGTATTCAGAAATCTTCCAGCAAACAAAAGCCCAGGTCCAGAGGGCTTCACAGCTGAATTCTACCAAAAATTTCGAGAAGAGCTAACACCTATCCTACTCAAACTCTTCCAGAAAATTGCAGAGGAAGGTAAACTACCAAACTCATTCTATGAGGCCACCATCACCCTAATACCAAAACCTGACAAAGATGTCACAAAAAAAGAAAACTACAGGCCAATATCACTGATGAACATAGATGCAAAAATCCTCAACAAAATTCTAGCAATCAGAATCCAACAACACATTAAAAAGATCATACACCATGACCAAGTGGGCTTTATCCCAGGGATGCAAGGATTCTTCAATATCCGCAAATCAATCAATGTAATTCACCACATTAACAAATTGAAAAATAAAAGCCATATGATTATCTCAATAGATGCAGAGAAGGCCTTTGACAAAATTCAACATCCATTTATGATAAAAATTCTCCAGAAAGCAGGAATAGAAGGAACATACCTCAACATAATAAAAGCTGACAAACCCACAGCAAACATTATCCTCAGTGGTGAAAAATTGAAAGCATTTCCCCTAAAGTCAGGAACGAGACAAGGGTGCCCACTTTCACTGCTACTATTCAACATAGTTCTGGAAGTTTTAGCCATAACAATCAGAGCAGAAAAAGAAATAAAAGGAATCCAAATTGGAAAAGAAGAAGTAAAACTCTCACTGTTTGCAGAGGACATGATCCTCTATATAGAAAACCCTAAAGACTGCACCAGAAAATTACTAGAGCTAATCAATGAATATAGTAAGTTGTGGGATATAAAATCAACACACAGAAATCCCTTGCATTCCTATACACTAATAATGAGAAAGTAGGAAAAGAAATTAAGGAAACAATTCCATTCACCATTGCAACGAACAGAATGAAATACTTGGGAATATATCCACCTAAAGAAACTAAAGACCTATATATAGAAAACTATAAAACACTGATGAAAGAAATCAAGAGGTCACTAACAGATGGAGAAATATACCATTTCCATGGATTGGAAGAATCAATATAGTGAAAATGAGTATACTACCCAAAGCAATCTACAGATTCAATGCAATCCTTATCAAGCTACCAATGGTATTTTTCACAGAGCTAGAACAAATAATTTCACAATTTGTATGCTAATACAAAAAACCTTGAATAGCCAAAGCAATCTTGAGAAAGAAGAATGGAACTGGAGGAATCAACCTGCCTGATTTCAGGCTCTACTACAAAGCCACAGTCATCAAGACAGTATGGTACTGACACAAAGACAGAAATATAGATCAATGGAACAAAATAGAAAGCCCAGAGATAAATCCACACACCTATGGACACCTTATGTTTGACAAAGGAGGCAAGAATATACAATGGAGTAAAGACAATCTCTTTAACAAGTGGTGCTGGGAAAACTGGTCAACCACTTGTAAAAGAATGAAACTAGATCACTTTCTAACACCGCACACAAAAATAAACTCAAAATGGATTAAAGATCTAAACGTAAAACCAGAAACTATAAAACTCCAAGAGGAGAACATGGGCAAAACACTCTCCGACATAAATCACAGCAGGATCCTCTATGATCCACCTCTCAGAATACTGGAAACAAAAGCAAAAATAAACAAATGGGATCTAGTTAAAAGCTTCTGCACAACAAAGGAGTCTATAAGCAAGATGAAAAGACAGCCTTTGGAATGGAAAAAAACAATAGCAAATGAAGCAACTGACAAACAACTAATCTCAAAAATATACAAGCATCTTATGCAGCTCAATTCCAGAAAAATGACCCAATCGAAAATGGGCCAAAGAACTAAATAGACATTTCTCCAAAGAAGACATACGGATGGCTAACAAACACATGAAAAGATGCTCAACATCACTCATTATCAGAGAAATGCAAATCAAGACCACAATGAGGTACCATTTCACACCAGTCAGAATGGTTGCGATCCAAAAGTCTACAAGCAATAAATGCTAGAGAGAGTGTGGAGAAAAGGGAACCCTCTTACACTGTTGGTGGGAATGCAAACTAGTATAGCCACTATGAAGAACAGTGTGGAGATTCCTTAAAAAACTGCAAATAGAACTGCCTATGACTCAGCAATCCCACTGCTGGACATACACACCAACGAAACCAGAATTGAAAGAGACATGTGTACCCCAATGTTCATCACAGCACTGTTTACAATAGCCAGGACATGGAAGCAACCTAGATATCCATCAGCAGATGAATGGATAAGAAAGCTGTGGTACATATACACAATGGAGTATTATTCAACCATTAGAAAGAATACATTTGAATCAGTTCTAATGAGATGGATGAAACTGGAGCCGATTATACAGAGTGAAGTAAGCCAGAAAGAAAAACACCAATACAGTATACTAACACATATATATGGAATTTAGAAAGATGATAATGATAACCCTGTATGCGAGACAGCAGAAGAGACATAGATGTAAAGAACAGACTGTTGGAGTCTGTGGGAGAGGGAGAGGGTGGGATGATTTGGGAGAATGACATTAAAACCTGTATACTATCATGTAAGAAACAAATCGCTAGTCTAGGTTCGATAGAGGATACAGGATGCTTGGGGCTAGTGCCCTGGGATGACCCACAGGGATGATATGGGGAGGGTGGTGGGAGGGGGGCTCTGGGTTGGGAACCCATGTACACCTGTGGCAGATTCATGTCAATGTATGGCAGAACTAATACAGTATTGTAAAGTAAAAATAAATTTTAAAAAATTTAAAAAGAAAGGAAAATTAAGAAGTGATGGAAAGAAAGGTAGATAGTTTAGGAAATGAAGATGGAAAGAAAGAATAATAGATGAACTGGAAGGATTGAGGGTAGGTAGAAGGAAGGGAGAAACAGGAAGAACAGAGGTGAAAGAATAAAGAACTGAAAAGAGTGAGACAAAGACGGAAACAGTAAAGAAAGAGTAGTAAGGGGATAAGAGAAAGAAAGGAAAATGTGAGAAATATCCATCAAAAATTACATTTTTTTTTCATCTCAAGGAAAAGATATCATCAATTAAGAAAGAAAATGAGTTAATTCATTTTTATAGACTGCCTTCCATTCATGCTTCTTTTTTTTTAATCTTCAAATCTTTTTTTTTTTTTATTTTAAAATCTTTAATTCTTACATGCATTCCCAAACATGAACCCCCCTCCCACCTCCCTCCCCATAACATCTCTCTGGGTCATCCCCATGCACCAGCCCCAAGCATGTTGTATCCTGCGTCAGACATAGACTGGCGATTAAATTCTTACATGATAGTATACATGTTAGAATGCCATTCTCCCAAATCATCCCACCCTCTCCCTCTCCCTCTGAGTCCAAAAGTCTGTTCTATACATCTGTGTCTCTTTTGCTGTCTTGCATACAGGGTCTTCATTGCCATCTTTCTAAATTCCATATATATGTGTTAGTATACTGTATTGGTGTTTTTCTTTCTGGCTTACTTCACTCTGTATAATTGGCTCCAGTTTCATCCATCTCATCAAAACTGATTCAAATTAATTCTTTTTAATGGCTGAGTAATACCCCATTGTGTATATGTACCACAGCTTTCTTATCCATTCATCTGCTGATGGACATCTAGGTTGTTTCCATGTCCTGGCTATTATAAACAGTGCTGCGATGAACACTGGGGTACATGTGTCTCTTTCAATTCTGGTTTCCTCGGTGTGTATGCCCAGAAGTGGGATTGATGGGTCATAAGGTAGTTCTATTTGCAATTTTTTAAGCAATCTCCACACTGTTCTCCAAAGTGGCTGTACTAGTTTGCATTCCCACCAACAGTGTAAGAGGGTTCCCTTTTCTCCACACCCTCTCCAGCATTTATTGCTTGCAGATTTTTGGATCGCAGCCATTCTGACTGGTGTGAAGTGGTACCTCATTGTGGTTTTGATTTGCATTTCTCTAATAATGAGTGATGTTGAGCATCTTTTCATGTGTTTGTTAGCCATCCGTATGTCTTCTTTGGAGAAATGTCTATTTAGTTCTTTGGCCCATTTTTTGATTGGGTCGTTTATTTTTCTGGAATTGAGCTGCATAAGTTGCTTGTATATTTTTGAGATTAGTTGTTTGTCAGTTGCTTCATTTGCTATTATTTTCTCCCATTCAGAAGGCTGTCTTTTCACATTGTTTATATTTTCCTTTGTTGTGCAGAAGCTTTTAATTTTAATTAGATCCCATTTGTTTATTTTTGCTTTTATTTCCAGAATTCTGGGAGGTGGATCATAGAGGATCCTGCTGTGATTTATGTCTGAGAGTGTTTTGCCTACGTTCTCCTCTAGGAGTTTTATAGTTTCTGGTGTTACGTTTAGATCTTTAATCCATTTTGACTTTATTTTTGTGTGCGGTGTTAGAAAGTGATCTAGTTTCATTCTTTTACAAGTGGTTGACCAGTTTTCCCAGCACCACTTGTTAAAGAGATTGTCTTTACTCCATTGTATATTCTTGCCTCCTTTGTCAAACATAAGGTGTCCATAGGTGTGTGGATTTATCTCTGGCTTTCTATTTTGTTCCATTGATCTATATGTCTGTCCTTGTGCCAGTACCATACTGTCTTGATGACTGTGGCTCTGTAGTAGAGCCTGAAATCAGGCAGGTTGATTCCTCCAGTTCCATTCTTCTTTCTCAAGACTGCTTTGGCAATTCGAGGTTTTTTGTATTTCCATACAAATCTTGAAATTTTTTGTTCTAGTTCTGTGAAAAATATGGCTGGTAGCTTGATAGGGATTGCATTGAATTTGTAAATTGCTTTGGGTAGTATTCTCATTTTCACTATATTGATTCTTCCCATCCATGAACATGGTATATTTCCTCATCTATTAGTGTCCTCTTTGATTTCTTTCATCAGTGTTTTATAGTTTTCTATATATAGGTCTTTAGTTTCTTTAGGTAGATATATTCCTAAGTATTTTATTCTTTTCGTTGCAATGGTGAATGGAATTGTTTCCTTAATTTCTTTTTCTACTTTCTCATTATTAGAGTATAGGAATGCAAGGGATTTCTGTGTGTTGATTTTATATCCTGCAACTTTACTATATTCATTGATGAGCTCTAGTAATTTTCTGGTGGAGTCTTTAGGATTTTCCATGTAGAGGATCATGTCATCTGCAAACAGTGAGAGTTTTACTTCTTTTCCAATTTGGATTCCTTTTATTTCTTTTTCTGCTCTGATTGTTATGGCTAAAACTTCCAGAACTATGTTGAATAGTAGCGGTGAAAGTGGGCGCCCTTGTCTTGTTCCTGACTTTAGGGGAAATGCTTTCAATTTTTCACCACTGAGGATAATGTTTGCTGTGGGTTTGTCAGCTTTTATTATGTTGAGGTGTGTTCCTTCTATTCCTGCTTTCTGGAGAATTTTTATCATAAATGGATGTTGAATTTTGTCAAAGGCCTTCTCTGCATCTATTGAGATAATCATATGGTTTTTATTTTTCAATTTGTTAATGTGGTGAATTACATTGATTGACTTGAGGATATTGAAGAATCCTTGCATCCCTGGGATAAAGCCCACTTGGTCATGGTGTATGATCTTTTTAATGTGTTGCTGGATTCTGATTGCTACAATTTTGTTGAGGATTTTTGCATCTATGTTCATCAGTGATATTCGCCTGTAGTTTTCTTTTTTTGTGACATCTTTGTCAGGTTTTGGTATTAGGGTGATGGTGGCCTCATAGAATGAGTTTGGTAGTTTACCTTCCTCTGCCATTTTCTGGAAGAGTTTGAGTAGGATAGGTGTTAGCTCTTCTCGAAATTTTTGGTAGAATTCAGCTGTGAAGCCATTGGACCTGTGCTTTTGTTTGCTGGATGATTTCTGATTACAGTTTCAATTTCTGTGCTTGTGATGGGTCTGTTAAGATTTTCTATTTCTTCCTGGTTCAGTTTTGGAAAGTTGTACTTTTCTAAGAATGTGTCCATTTCTTCCACCTTGTCCATTTTATTGGCATACAACTGCTGATAGTAGTCTCTTATGATCCTTTGTATTTCTGTGTTGTCTGTTGTGATCTCTCCATTTTCATTTCTAATTTTATTGATTTGATTTTTCTCTCTTTGCTTCTTGATGAGTCTGGCTAATGGTTTGTCAATTTTATTATCCTTTCAAAGAACCAGCTTTTGGCTTTGTTGGTTTTTGCTATGGTCTCTTTTGTTTCTTTTGCATTTATTTCTGCCCTAATTTTTAAGATTTCTTTGCCTTCTACTAACCCTGAAGGTTCTCCCTTTCTTCCTTTTCTAGTTGCTTTAGGTGTAGAGTTAGGTTATTTATTTGACTTTTTTCTTGATTTCTTGAGGTATGCCTGTATTGCTTTGAACTTTCCTCTTAGCACTGCTTTTATAGTGTCCCAAGGTTTTGGGTTGTTGTGTTTTCATTTTCATTCGTTTCTATGCATATTTTGATTTATTTTTTGATTTCTTCTGTGATTTGTTGGTTATTCAGAAGTGTTGTTCAGCCTCTATATGTTGGAATTTTTAATAGTTTTTCTCCTGTAATTGAGATCTAATCTTAATGCATTATGGTCAGAAAAAGATGCTTGGAATGATTTCGATTTTTTTGAATTTATCAAGGTTTAGATTTATGGCCCAGGATGTGATCTATCCTGGAGAAGGTTCCGTGAGCACTTGAGAAAAAGGTGAAATTCATTGTTTTGTGGGTGAAATGTCCTATAGATATCAATTAGGTCTAACTGATCTATTGTATCATTTAAAGTTTGCGTTTCTTTGTTCAATTTTCTGTTTAGTTGATCTGTCCATAGGTGTGAGTGGGGTATTAAAGTCTCCCACTATTATTGTGTTATTGTTGATTTCCCCTTTCATACTTGTTAGCATTTGTCTTACATATTGCGGTGCTCCTATGTTGGGTGCATATATATTTATAATTGTTTATCTTCTTCTTGGATTGATCCTTTGATCATTATGTAGTGGCCTTCTTTGTCTCTTTTCACAGTCCTTTGTTTTAAAGTCTATTTTATCGGATATGAGTATTGCCACTCCTGCTTTCTTTTGGTCTCTATTTGCGTGGTATATCTTTTTCCAGTGCCTTCACTTTCAGTCTGTATGCGTCCCTTGTTTTGAGGTGGGTCTCTTGTAGCACATATATGGGGTCTTGTTTTTGTATCCATTCAGCCAGTCTTTGCCTTTTGGTTGGGGCAGTTCAACCCATTTACGTTTAAGGTAATATTGATAAGTATGATCCGTTGCCATTTACTTTATTGTTTTGGGTTCGGTTTATATGCCCTTTTTTGTGTTTCCTGTCTAGAGAATATCCTTTAGCAATTTGTTGGAGAGCTGGTTTGGTGGTGCTGAATTCTCTCAGCTTTTGCTTGTCTGTAAAGCTTTTGATTTCTCCTTCATATTTGAATGAGATCCTTGCTGGGTACAGTAATCTGGGCTGTAGGCTTATTGTCTTTCATCACTTTAAGTATGTCTTGCCATTCCTCTCCTGGCCTGAAGAAGTTTCTATTGAAAGATCAGCTGTTATCCTTATGGGAATCACCTTGTGTGTTATTTGTTGTTTTTCCCTTGCTGCTTTTAATATTTGTTCTTTGTGTTTGATCTTTGTTATTTGATTAATATGTGTCTTGGGTGTTTCGCCTTGGGTTTATCCTATTTGGAACTCTCTGGGTTTCTTGGACTTGGGTGATTATTTCCTTCCCCATTTTAGGGAAGTTTTCAACTATTATCTCCTCAAGGATTTTCATCATGGATCTTTCTTTCTGTCTCTTCTTCTGGGACTCCTATAATTCGAATGTTGGAGCATTTCATATTGTCCTGGAGGTCTCTGAGAGTTGTCCTCATTTTCTTTTAATCCGTTTTTCTTGTTTCCTCTCTGATTCATTTATTTCTACCATTCTATCTTCTATTTCACTAATCCTATCTTCTGCCTCCGTTATTCTACTATTTGTTGCCTCCAGAGTGTTTCTGATCTCATTTATTGTGTTATTCATTATATATTGACTCTTTTTTATTTCTTCTAGGTCCTTGTTAAATCCTTTCTTGCATCTTCTCAATCCTTGTCTCTAGGCTATTTATCTGTGATTCCATTTTGAATTTCAAGATTTTGGAATCATTTTCACTATCAATTAATTTAGACAGGAGAATTCCTTCATCCAGGTAGATCCACTAATTGAGTATTCCTCTTTTATTGGTTTTGTGGCATCTTCTCACTGAGAGATTCCAAATATACCTGACTGAGTGAATTCTACTGTCTCATATCAATCTTGAAATTAAAATGGAATCATCAGATAAATAGCCTGGAGACAGGATTGAGAAGATGCAAGAAAGGATTAACAAGGACCTAGAAGAAATAAAAAAGAGTCAATATATAATGAATAACACAATAAATGAGATCAGAAACACTCTGGAGGCAACAAATAGTAGAATAATGGAGGCAGAAGATAGGATTAGTGAAATAGAAGATAGAATGGTAGAAATAAATGAATCAGAGAGGAAACAAGAAAAACGGAATTTAAAAAAATGAGGAAAACCTCAGAGACCTCCAGGACAATATGAAACGCTCCAACATTCGAATTATAGGAGTCCCAGAAGAAGACAAAAGAAAGATCATGAGAAAATCCTTGAGGAGATATAGTTGAAAACTTCCCTAAAATGGGAAGGAAATAATCACCCAAGTCCAAGAAACCAGAGAGTCCAAATAGGATAACCCAAGGCAAAACACCCAAGACACATATTAATCAAATTAACAAAGATCAAACACAAAGAACAAATATTAAAAGCAGCAAGGGAAAACAACAAATAAACACACAAGGTGATTCCCATAAGGATAACAGCTGATCTTTCAATAGAAATCTCTTCAGGCCAGGAGAGAATGGCAAAGACATACTTAAAGTGATGAAGAAAATACCTACAGCCCAGATTACTGTACCCAGCAAGGATCTCATTCAATATGAAGAGAAATCAAAAAGCTTTACAGACAAAGCAAAAGCTGAGAGAATTCAGCACCACCAAACCAGCTCTCCAACAAATTCTAAAGGATATTCTCTAGACAGGAAACACAAAAGGGTGTATAAACCGAACCAAACAATAAGTAAATGGTAACGGATCATACTTATCAATAATTACCTTAAACGTAAATGGGTTGAAGCCCCAACCAAAAGGCAAAGACTGGCCTGAATGGATACAAAAACAAGACCCCTATATATGCTGCCTACAAGAGACCCACCTCAAAACAAGGGACACATACAGACCTGAAAGTGAAGGGCTGGAAAAGATATACCACGCAAATAGAGACCAAAAGAAAGCAGGAGTGGCAATACTCATATCCGATAAAATAGACTTTAAACAAAGGCTGTGAAAAGAGACAAAGAAGGCCACTACATAATGATCAAGGATCAATCCAAGAAGAAGATTAACAATTATAAATATATATGCACCCAATATAGGAGCACCGCAATATGTAAGACAAATGCTAACAAGTATGAAAGGGGAAATCAACATAACACAATAATAGTGGGAGACTTTATACCCCACTCACACCTATGACAGATCAACTAAACAGAAAATTAACAAAGAAACGCAAACTTTAAATGATACATTAGATCAGTTAGACCTAATTGATATCTATAGGACATTTCACCCCAAAACAATGAATTTCACCTTTTTCTCAAGTGCTCATGGAACCTTCTCCAGGATAGATACATCCTGGCCATAAATCTAAACTGATAATTCAAAAAAATCGAAATCATTCCAAGCACTTTTCTGACCATAATGCATTAAGATTTAGATCTCAATTACAGGAGAAAACATTAAAAATTCCAACATATGGAGGCTGAACAACACGCTTCTGAATAACCAACAAATCACAGAAGAAATCAAAAAAGAAATCAAAATATGCATAGAAATGAATGAAAAATGAAAACACAACAACCCAAAACCTGTGGACACTATAAAAGCAGTGCTAAGAGGAAAGTTCATAGCAATACAGGCATACCTCAAGAAACAAGAAAAAAGTCAAATAAATAACCTAACTCTACACTAAAGCAACTAGAAAAGGAAGAATGGAGAACCCCAGAGTTAGTAGAAGGAAAGAAATCTTAAAAATTAGGGCAGAAATAAATGCAAAAGAAACAAAAGAGACCATAGCAAAAATCAACAAAGCCAAAAGCTGGTTCTTTGAAAGGATAAATAAAATTGACAAACCATTAGCCAGACTCATCAAGAAGCAAAGGAGAGAAAATCAAATCAATAAAATTAGAAATGAAAATGGAGAGATCACAACAGACAACACAGAAATACAAAGGATCATAAGAGACTACTATCAGCAATTTGTATGCCAATAAAATGGACAACGTGGAAGAAATGGACAAATTCTTAGAAAAGTACAATTTCCAAAACTGAACCAGGAAGAAATAGAAAATCTTAACAGACCCATCACAAGCACGGAAATTGAAACTGTAATCAGAAATCTTCCAGCAAACAAAAGCCCAGGTCCAGACGGCTTCACAGCTGAATTCTACCAAAAATTTCGAGAAGAGGCTAACACCTATCCTCCTCAAACTCTTCCAGAAAATTGCAGAGGAAGGTAAACTTCCAACTCATTCTATGAGGCCACCATCACCCTAATAAAAAACCTGACAAAGATGTCACAAAAAAAAGAAACTACAGGCCAATATCACTGATGAACATAGATGCAAAATCCTCAACAAAATTCTAGCAATCAGAATCCAACAACACATTAAAAAGATCATACACCATGACCAAGTGGGCTTTATCCAGGGATGCAAGGATTCTTCAATATCCGCAAATCAATCAATGTAATTCACCACATTAACAAATTGAAAAATAAAAACCATATGATTATCTCAATAGATGCAGAGAAGGCCTTTGACAAAATTCAACATCCATTTATGATAAAAACTCTCCAGAAAGCAGGAATAGAAGGAACATACCTCAACATAATAAAAGCTAT
>NW_017201411.1:0-6699 GCF_001704415.2 Capra hircus | reverse complement strand
TGCTATGTATAATACAGATTACATAAAGGCTGTCAAAGTCACATTTTATATAAGAATTAAGCATTTGCTGTATTGAAAGATCTTTAGTTTTTAACACTAGCAGTATAGAGTTACAGAGCGTAATTTTTATCACTTAACTGCAGGTATATTAAGTATGGTATGTTTCATGGACTCGAGGAAAACGGGCATTTTTTTCTTTAATTTACTACTGACAATCTAATCAGAAACAGTTCTCCTAAGCATTGATATGTTAGAAAGAAAAGTAAAAACCAAACGTTATTGTTGCTTTTTTGCCATTTGGTAGCATTTACACACAGGCAGGCTCAATCTTCAGAATACCCTGTATTCAGTAAGAAAAACCATTTAATATGAAGTTCTGTACAATAGAAACTTCTCAGGCAGTCAAAATTTTAGACTGTAAAAAAATACATGTAAAACATACTTTTCTGAAAACACTTAACTTTTGAACAAAGCACCGAACTACACAAATGCAGAATGAAAACAGCATTTCAACTCCACCAAAAGTAGTCATCATAAAAGGTGTAAAAGTCACCTAACTTCACCAGGCACTGTTCACTTTTTAAACAGGAGACAATAAAAAATATTGTCCACAAACAATATCCCAACTCTAGGGCAGGTTTCAGAAAGTCTTCATCTTCATGCTTTAATAGCGACGAGGTGAGTATGATCGAGATCTGGAACGTGATCTGTATCCTCCACGACTATAGTAGGGAGAAGGTGACCGTCTTCTGTATTTCTGATCCCTGTCTTGAGCAGCTCTCCATCCTCCTCCTCCTCCCCTCCTCCTCTGTACGATCTGCTGTAATAGTCCCGATCATCATAGCCTCGATCATATCTCTGTCATAGTAATCTCGACGGCGTGAGCTGCCATAGGTAGGTTCCCATGTAAATTCCTGCTGTTGGAGTATGTGGTCTTTTCGTTATGGAGAGTCAACTCTGATCCTACATCCATCAAGCTCCATTCCATTGGCACGCTCTTTTGCTTCCTTGGCATCATCTACATTTTCAAAGTATACAAAGGCAAATCCTCTTGAACGTCTAGACTGCTGGTCATATACAATAGATACATCAGCAATTGGGCCATATTTAGAAACATTTCTCTTAGATCTCTTTCTGTAGTATACAAGCTCAATCCAAATACTCCAAGACAACAGTTAGGATCAGGATTTGCCCGATTCCCAACATGACGCCAGCGAGTAGACATGGAGAATGACTGTGGCTATGCCGTCTTCGATAATCTCTGCTGTAAGATCTGCTACGAGATCTTCTATGGGACCGGGACCGAGATCGTGACCTTGTATAATGCCCGAGAGAACTTCTTTCTGGATCTAGACTAGATTCGATCTGGACCTGGACTTTGATCTGGAACGCCTGGAATCTTCCTTGGAGCGAGACCTTGCAGGGGTATGACTTGCAGATTTCCCAGATCCATGAGCACTTCCGCTTCTGAAGCAGAACGGGATTCCCTCGCCGTAGTTCTCCTCGCCGCTGTCGCTCATGACTTTCACTGCTGTCGCCGCGCTCGATGTGCTTCATCGAAGCTGCCACCTCTCGCACCTTCAGTGTAGAGGCTCCGCCGCAGCCTCACACACACACACCGGTGCCGCCAGGCACTGAGAACCGAAACGCTCCGCGTCGCCTCCGCTCGGGCTCTCCACACAAGGTCTTAGGCCCGGCATCGACGTGAGAGGAAATCCTGAGAGGCCCCTAGCAACTCCCATGGGCACTGGCCTTTTCTGAGGCCACAGGAGCGGGTCCCTGAGGTCCCCATCCTAAGAGAGAGCACCTGCTCCAACTCAAGATAATCCAGGAGGTTCTCCCCTCCAGGCGAGATGAGGCCCATTTCCCCTGAGCATCTCGAGGCTAATCATCACACCTAAACCTCTGGAACTTCCAAAGGGTCTTTGACACCCCTGCTGCAAGTCAAGAAGATCACGACATACCCGTCTCCACTCGAGATGAAGCACGAGGGTCCCGCCCACATCCAGGAGGAGCCCGTTTCCGCCCTCGTATCTAGAGAGGGGGATCCTTTCCCTGCGTGGTCGGGAAAGAATTCCTTCTGGCGTTCCGTCGCATCTCAAGAGGAAGTGCTCTCCACAGGAAAGGCCAGAGGAACTCCAGGGTCGTGCACCATTCCAAGAGTTCCCCAGATGTCTCAGTCCATTCCAGAGGAACCTGTTTTCCCTGCACTGCCACGACTTTCACGCCGAGGATCGTCTCACACCAAGGTGGCATGTGGGACAGCCCTGTGGGAAAGCCTCATGGGAAAGCCTAGAGGGAAAGCCACAGATCCCCTTGATCCACGCGACGGGAAGCGTGACACTGCTGCTACCGCTCGGAGGAAAGCGCACGTGCATGCCCCCACTCGAGACGAGGACTGACTCCCCTGGGGAGACTCCAGAAGTACCACAAGATCCATGTCAGCACTGGAGAGGAATCTTCAGGTTCCAGCCCCGACTTCACACAAGGTCTTGGCCCCGGCATCGACAGGAGAGGAATCCTGAGAGGCCCCTAGAAACTTGAATGGGGACTGGCTTTCCTGAGGCCACCAGAGCTGGCCCTGAGGTCCCCGTCGTAAGTCGAGAGCACCTGCCGCAACTCGAGAAATCCAGGAGGTTCTCCCCTCCAGGCGAGATGAGGCCCATTTCCACTGAGGTGTCTCGAGGCTAATCACACCTAACCTCTGGAACTTCCAAAAGGTACTTTACACCCTTGCTGCAACTCAATATGTTCCCCGACATACCCGTCTCCACTCGAGAATAAGCAAGATGGTCCCCCCCACATCCACAGGAGGCGCGTTTTCCGCCTCGTCGTCGAGATGAGGGATCCTTTCCTTCCGGGGGCCAGCGTGAGGAATTCCGCCTATGCAAAGGTCATGAGGAAGGAGGCTTGGCATGCCAAAGGCGTGATCAAGCCTCAGGTAACCCCTGTTCCCGAGCATCGAACCCCAAAACCAGAGTCTGTTTTATGCTCTCACCTACACTTCTGACTTTACGGGGGCTCTCCCCCATAACTGTTTCTCTCGGAGAAGAAGTAAACGTGCAGCTTCAAGGCAATAAATATTCTTGGCATGACAAGAGTGTTTCAGCTTGCCGACTCCTCTGAAGGTTATCTAGCCACCTTTTATAGGTTTGTCCGGCCACATGTGATTGTTTACAGCCTCCAACCTGAGAGGCATGAGATGTTTTAGACTTACTAAGGCAAATTATTTTGGGGAGTTAGAAATTATTAGTATAGTTGGTTAGGAATTATATTGGTGAAGGGTTCTTCATTTGTTGTGTCAAAAATTGCTGCTAATTCCCTGCTCTGGGTGGGACAAGGATATTTAGGTCAAACCTCTCTGCTGACAGACCAGCTTGTGTGACAGGATTATCCATACTGGCTGCACTAGGCACAAGATTGTTTACTACCTCTCAACTGTAAACAGCACAGAGAGTTTTGGAGTATTTGAGAGTCTTAATTAGCATAGGACTTTTTCTTCTTGTTGAGTCAATGATTGCCACCAGGCCCCATATCCTTAGGCACTTGGGAATATATTAATCAATGTATTTGGAATATAGCAAAAGGAAATATAGCAGTTTTTGATGTTAGCAATACTAGACTTTTTGAGTTAATGGATTTTCACTTTTGTAATAGATCACTGTACTTTGTTATATATCACTGTGTCCTTTCTATGTAAGAATGTAACTTTATCATATCTTAAGACTAAATAGATCTTAAGGGAGAATTGATGAAAGGATTTTCATTTGTTAGGCTGATGTTTGCTGATAAATCTCCATGTTCCCTACCCTTATAATGAATATAAACTAGTATATAGGAGAAATAAGTATTAACCTTTAAGCATATAGGAGAAATAAGAATTCACCTTTAAGACTAATCATGTTAACCTTGGGTTAAATAAATTCCTTTCTTGATTGTAACTCACTAACACCTCACCTATAGGAATGTAACTTTATTTGGAGGTGGTGCCTGGTTTAAGAAAAAACACCCTTGGAAGAAATAAGTTTATTTGGTTATCAGAAAGAAAGGATCATAAAATGTCAGCAGGTCTCATTCATGGCCAGAAGATGATGTAAGATCCCTAAGACCTTTTTTTTATACATTTATGTGAAGCACCTGATTTTGATAAAGGTCAGGATGCCGACTCCTGCGTGACTCTGTATTCATCCCTATGTGTAACAAGAGGTATACAAGCAAAACCAAAAAATAAAGAAATCAGATCAGTTTCCGGAAAGACTGATTCCCCCATGTCGCTTCTTTTTTGCTCCCGTTTTTCTGGCTGAATTCTCTACTGGAGGATGGATGTTATTCCACGTAATCCAAGTTATTCAGCCTCTTTTTCTCCAATAATCTTCCTACTACACTATCCATTTCTAATCTCTTTATATCTGGGATTAAATATGTATATTTCCAAAGACGACGACTACGTCCCACCTTCGAATCACCCTGGATCCACCGGGGCTGGACCACGGCACTTTCCCTGCTTGGTCGGGAAAGAATTCCCGGCGTTCCCACCGAATCTCAAGAAGAGGCGCTCTCCACAGGAAAGGCGAGAGGAATTCCAGGGTCGTGCCACAATTCCAAGAGTCCCCCAGATGTCTCAGTCCATTCCAGAGGAACCTGTTTTCCCTGCACTGCCTTGATTTTCACGCCGAGGATCGACTGGCACCACGGTGGCACGTGGGACAGCGATGTGGGAAAGCCTCGTGGGAAAGCCTCGAGGGAAAGCCCCGTGGGAAATACCTCGAGGGAAAGACACAGATCTCTTGATCCACGCGACGGGCAGAGTGACACTGCTACTGCAGCTCGGGAGGTAAGCGTTCTTGCATGATCCCGCTGAGAAGAGGACTGACACCCCTGGGGAGACTCAAGAAGTACCCCAAGAACCATGTCAGCACGGGAGAGGAATCCTCAGGTACCGGCCTCGACTTCACACAAGGTCTTAGGCCCCACCATCGACGGGAGAGGAATCCCGAGAGGCCCGTAGCCACTCGGATGGGAACTGGCCTTTCCTGACGCCACCAGAGCGGGTCCTGAGGTCCCAGCGTACGTTGAGAACACCTGCCACAATTCGAGAAAATCCAGGAGGTTCTCCCCACCAGGCAAGATGAGGCCAATTTCCGCTGAGGCTCTCGAGGCTAATCACACCTAAACTCTGGAAATTCCAAAGGTTCCTTAACAACCTTGCTGAAACTCAAGAAGTTCCCCGACATACCGTCTCCACTCCAGAGGAAGCACGAGGGTCCCGCCCACATCCAGAGGAGCCCCGTTTATGCCTCGGACCTCGAGATGACGGATCCTTTCCCTGCTTGGTCGGAAAGAATTCCCGGCGTTCCCGTCCCATCTCAAGAGGAGGCGCTCTCCACAGGAAAAGGCGAGCGGAACTCCAGGGTCGTACCACCATTCCAAGAGTCCCCCAGATGTCTCAGTCCATTCCAGAGGAACATGTTTTCCCTGCACTGCCTCGACTTTCAAGCCGAGGATCGACTCACACCCCTGGTGGCAGGTGGGACAGCCCTGTGGGAAAGACTCTTGGGAAAGCCTTGAAGGAAAGACTTGAGTGAAAGCTACAGATCCCTTGACCACGCGTTAGGAAGCGTGACACTGCTGCTACAGCTCGGGGAGGAAAGCGCACGTGCATGCCCAACTCGAGACGAGGACTGACTTCCCTGGGGAGACTCCAGAAGTACCCAAAGAACCATGTCAGCACTGGAGAGGAATCCTCAGGATCCGGCCTCGACTCCACACAAGGTCTTAGGCCCCGGCATCGACCCAAGAGGAATCCCGAGAGTCCCCCTGGCAACTTGCATGGGGACTGGCCTTTCCTGAGGCCACGAGACCGGGTCCCTGAGGTCCCCGTCGTAATTCGAGAGCACCTGCCGTAACTCGAGAAAATCCAGGAGGTTCTCCCCTACAGCAAAATGAGGCCTATTTCCACTGACGCATCTAGAGGCTAAGCACACCTAACCTCTGGAACTTCCAATGGTTCCTTCACACACTTGCTGCAACTCAAGAGCTTTCCCGACACACCCGTCTACACTCAAAGGAAGCACGAGGGTCCCGCCCACATCCAGAGAAGCCCCGAGCCCCCCTCGAGGCTCCAAAGGAGAGATCTTTTAAATGCTTGCATTTCCCGAGTCGAAGACCTTGTGTTGAGTTGGGACCGGAAACTGAGGATTCCTCTCCAGTGCTGACGTGGATTTTTGGGTACTTCTGGACTCTCCCCAGGGGAGTCAGTCCTCGTCTCGAGTGGGGAAATGCACGTGGGCTTTCCTCCTAAAAGGTGGCAGCAGTGTCATGCTACCCGACGGGTGGATCAAGGGATGTGTGGCTTTCCCTGTAGGATTTCCCATGAGGCTTTCCCACGAGGCTAACACACAGGGCTGTCCCACGTGCCACCGTGGTGTGAGTCGATCCTCGGCGTGACAGTCAAGGCAGTGCAGGTAAAAGAGTTTCCTTTGGAATGGACTCAGTCCTCTGGGGGACTCTTGGATTGGTGGCACGACCCTGGAGTTCCTCTCGCCTTTCCTGTGGAGAGCGCTTCCTCTTGAGATGCGACGGGAATGCGACGGGAAGGCCGGGAATTCTTTCCGACCACGCAGGGAAAGGATCCCTCATCTCGAGCTACAAGGAGGAAAAGGGCCTCGCTCTGGATGTGCAAGGGACGGCTCGCGCTTC